>NC_054056.1:20647849-20942849 GCF_017639655.2 Falco naumanni
GCCTGTGAGGGTGCATTCCAGCTGGCCTTCCAGGGTTTATGAGGCTGTTGCTTCATGTGACGGGGAGACTTTTGGGCTTTGTCAGCTCATTACATAATATTATTTTATTCAAGAGCCTTCCGTTTGGCTTGGTAGCGTAGTAGCCACCTCTCCCCTCAGGTTACTTACTGCACGTGATTTTGAATGCTGTTGCACAAATGTTGATGCCTCTTACGCTAATGAAGTGTCTGCTGTGCGGGCAGGCAGCTCTGTCAAGGTGCTTTTTAGCATTTGATTAATTGTCGAGCAGGGCAAAAGCCACGCTTTTTCCAGGGACTCAACATATAAATCATCATTCCTTTTCTGTGTTAAATTACAGCACAGCCATTACTATTGGGAGAAGATCAGCAGCCTCCTCCCAACAGCTTGAAAAATTGTTTCTTTACTACTCTGACCTCAACTACCACCCCCAATCTGTCAGTTTTAAATGATCAAGTGTTGCACCACTTTCACTTCTGCTCTTCTGCAATGCCTTCAATCTGATGGCTGCAAATATTCCCAAACACTTGCAAACCCACTGACTACTGCCATGCTAGAGGTGTGAAGTGAGAGAAGTAGTGAAAACAAGACATGATTAATTTAGGGTGCATATTAGTGAAGAAAATGGATCTTCTCTTACTCCCATGGCTGAAATTCCTTCTGTCTGTCTGAAGCTTTGATGGTAGTTCAAATAAAGGCATTGAAAGTGGAAAAATATGACATAGCAGCTGTAGCTTTTGTGACCATCATGGAACTTCTTTTGTAAGGCAAAGAGTAGGGTGGTAGCGGGAAGCAAGGCTGGATGCACAGACATTATTTTTCAAGCAGAAAGTCAAACTCAGCTGAAGTTCTTTCTTAATGAAGGCAGTGGACAGACGTGGAGATAAAACAGGGACAATACCTCAAAATATTCTGCTGCTGCCTTTCCCTGGACCAGCTAGAAACCAAGAAATGTTTGCTTTTCTTACCTCCTCTCTTCTCTTCCACATGCCTTCCTCCACCCTTCTACTAAACCGTTACTTTGAATTTCATATCCAAACGACGTTTGGGTATGATCTTGTAACTGATTTAACGCATCACTTTCAGGGTGATGCATTACCAAATGTTCAGTTTTCACAAGAACTGCATTTTCTTTGGGGCTCAATCCCAAATACTTGGACTGGGCACTAGACTGGGACCGAGCCAGAATGATCCCAGCAACAGGCAAAATTTCAGATCAGACCTTAGGGATGCAGAGTTGTGTTTTGGTTTTGGGTTGGTTTTTGCCCTCTCAGTGCTCTAAACCAGAGATTTGTGTTTGGAAATTCAGTGTAGGCAACAATGATAACTCTCTGCAGTAACTAACAGCTTCAGTAGTCTCTCGTTTGGTCTTAAAATTATATATATGAAATTTTATTTTTCCTAAAATAATCTCAAAAGCTTTCTTTAGAGAATTCATGTCTCTGAACTATAACATCACACAGGAGTAATCTATATAATTTTATTGTATATTTTTCTGCAGTGCCTGTCTTGTGAGTATGCAATGATAGCACTTCCCAGTGTCCCTCAGTTCACCCTTCCTCCTTTTCTTCCTCCCAGCTCAATGCATTTTCCAATCCTACTACTCACTTAAGTAGACGTCAATATATTTGTGAAAGGGCATTTCTTTCTCAAGATTGTCAAATGCATACTTGATGCCAACATAAGATGTTTCAGGGGAGTATTTTGGACTGGCAGCTTAATTAATTTTTTTATTGAATGATGTCTAATAGATCACAGAAAATACCCAGTTTGGCATACATAATTTCTCAGTGTTAGTGATAAACCAATGAAATAAGTAAGGCTGCAAAGAGCATTTTGCCACACTGTGTGTATTTATGTTGTTCTGCAACCTTCTGGTCTCATTTGTTCTATTACCATGCAAATGTGCTTGCTTTCAGCAGCTTCCAGAATTCTCTCTAGAAAGGTAACATTTCCACTTCCATTTATTGTTGTCTAAACTTTAAAGGCAGATTGACAGTTGAATATATCTTGGGAATTTTGACTTGCAGGGTGATTTGGTAGAATTTTTCACATGCTTTTTTTTTCCAAAACAATTAACATAAATGCTTGTATTAAGGTTTATAGACTGAAAATTAGAATATTACTATAAATGGGGGTTGTACTAATTCCCTGATCTGTAGCAGTTTCAGTAGGAACATACATTGTAATAGGCTGATATTGTGACCTTTATTTTACATGATGGGAAAACCAAGACACAGATGTGATTTGGTATCTAGCTGCAGCCAGGACAGGGAATAGAAGCATAGTTTTCTAAATCCTAAATCAGTGCTCTATGCCCCAGCTCCTCTATCCAAGAAAAACAAATAAAAACAGCAGATGAAAAGCTTAAAATTGTCATCTGTGTTGTCTTGACGTTCATACAAAAACCTTTTCATTTTTAATATCACCAGGAGGAGAAGTAAATCGGTATTTTAGAACTAAATAGAGGAGACAAAAGCAAGTTAGGGAGGGGAAGTAGCAGTGTTAGGAGACAGTAAGGGAGTCACAGCCAGAGGTGTTGAGGAAGAAGTGGTGGGTCATTTCTCATTTATTGTTAAATGCTCCTGCTGTCTGCTGCAGCACAGAAGTTACTTCAAAGAAATGAAACCTGGAATGGACAAAACTCTCATTGTTGAGCAATTAAGATGGTCATATGAAGATACTTTTAAAATCTGTTCTTTTAATATGATTAGTTGATGACCAACTTGAGAATTGTGGTTGTCCCAATACAGGCTTTTCAACAGATTCAACTGGCCATGCAACAGCTCCTCTAATAATAGTGGTCATTAATGAGCTCCTATACTTTTCTCAAGAGAGAGAAATATGGATTCAAAACCTTTGAAGTGTGATATAACCGACTTCTTGTTTGCATTCATAAAGGGGAATTATACTTTAGGTATATTTACGTGCATATAGATACAACGGAAATTGAGGAACTACTCCCTATGTCTGAGAGTCCTCAGTGTAATCTCCCTTGCATATTGTGAAATGACTTTTCATGAACTTTGGCTATCTTGCTACTTTCCTCAAAACAGTCTAAAAAGATCTGCTCACTGTGTGAACACCTACATTTAAAAAGGAAGGAATGTATTAAGATAGCATGTTAGTAAGAGATCTTCCTCCCATCCGGAACTAAGAATAGTTGTCAGACCTTGATATTGTTCTGATTTCTATAAACCCTTCTTTCTCTGAGATTTTTTTTTTTAATAAGTATATGCCCCAATGGCTCGTATTATGGCCAATATCTTCTTGTACCTTTTAATTGTGAAGAAAGGTTTATTACTCAGAGAAAGTTGTGAGCAGCAGGAGGAGCCAAAGGTGCTTTGTCAATTGTCTTAAGATTTCAGGGCAAGCTTTGATGTGATTGAGGCACCTTGTGATTTCTGCCACCGGGGCTTTTGTTTTGTGCGGCTTCAAGGGAGAGGCATCAGAATTAGGTTAACAGTTGTAAAGGTGAAGGAACTGCTTGCTTTAATAATGCAGAAGTGGCTTTGTTATGGTAATACAGGTTTATTTTTTAAAAAAATATGCTAAAAGTTTATATGTTTTTCCCCTAAATCGGTAAATCTTGTCTTGATTGCAAAAGTGTAGACTCAGTTTGGGCTATGTAAAGTGTAGCGAGCTTGCTGTGGTTTACAGACAGGATTTCTGGCATGTTAATTTACATTGACTGGATTTCTTTTAGTATGTTTTTGTTTGTCCTTTCTTCTCCTCTCCTCCTCCACCAAGATACACACTTTCTTTCTTTAACAACTTTCTGAACTCAGTGAGTTACATGCCTTTCAAGGTAAAAGACAGGATCCTGTTATCGAAAAACCTTCTTATAGAGTCATTCAGTTGCACAGGTTGACTGGCACTGGGTGAGTGGGAGGGTATCCTCTCCTGCAGTCCAGCTGCCGGCACTCCTCCTCCTCCTTGTTGCTCTTACTTTGATCCCTCTGTTCTGTGAACTCTTTTAAAATTAACTATCTGTAAAGCTGTGCTCCATTATGTCAGTATGCATTTGAGTTGAGATTGGACAAGATTCCCTGAAAAAAGACAATTCCCTGCAGAAAGGACAATTTGAATGCTGGTGGTGTTAAGAGAGAAAAATACCTTGTGTTGTACATCGATACCTTCACCAGTTACAATTTTCTGTTCTATGGTCATGGTTTCCATTGATCTTTTGTACCAAGTTAGTTCACGGATGAAGGAAGACTTGTCCTCGTGTGGCTTCAGAGGACATGTATAGTAGCCTGAGATCATGATGGAGACTTGTGTAGGTCTGGAGAGCTGCCTGCAGCAGAGTGCTCCGTGGCAGGGTGCTGAAATAGTCCCCGTCCCTATAGAACAACCCCAGGTTTAAAGTCGTAGCACTGAACTGTGAGCAATGACAGCAGAAGTGCTGAGGGCAGGTTGGCACGGACACCGTGGCCTTTGCAGATACATATAGATGGGAAAGGATTCACACTGGTGCTGTGGGCAAATGGATTTGCAGAAGGCACTCCAGTGGCTAAAGGGATGCAACGATGAAAATCTGGGGTGAACATTTTCCAATATTACTTTTAGAAATGACCACGAGTAATTGTTTTCTAAGAAATACTATGTCAGGGACAGTGGTACAAGTAAAGTACAAAACATGTCTTGGATGTTTTGCAACTTTATAGACAATAGCATATTGACTTTATAGCTCTCTCTTCAACTTTCATTTGGGAATTGAGCACCAGATGCAATTCCAGAGACCTACCAACTATCTGGGCTTGCACTAACTCACTGCCAAGGGGTGCAGAGTAATTGGTTACTTCTAGACGCTTCAAATACCCGACTTGCTCAAGGAAGTGGAATTGTTAAGGTGACAACTGAGTCAGAGGAGAAGAGCTGCCCTGGGTGCACAGGGAGCCATGCAAAGCTCCAGGCGCTGCCAGCCCATGGACCGGGCACGTCTGCAGGGCGGCTGGCTGGTCTGGGGGTGCCTCTCCCAACCCGGGAAGGGCAGGAAACTTGTACTGAAGCCAGAAGGGAGAAGGGGTGGTGGGTGATGTGTGAACTTGTATTATTACTGTTACAGAGACATCGTTGTGTTATCGTGGTGTAGAGCTGATGGAAACAAGTAGGATTTATTTTCTGGAGAGAAAATGGTGGAGCATTTTCAGGAAAAGGTTTCTTGGCTGGAAAGCTGAATGTGTGTGAAGCATGCTTAGATGAGTTTGAGGATGTGCTTTCCACACCTGGAGAAGCAGGAGAGATGCTTAAGTGGTGGGACAGCCTAGGGAAACCCCCCGAGGGGGCAGGAGGGGATCAGCTCCTCCTGGCAGCTGGTAAGTGTGAGATCTTGAGCAGCCACGAGGAATCTGCTATTGAAGCAAGTGTTCCTGAAAAACAAGGGAACCATTTGTGTATTGATGTTCTTCCCAGCTCACTGCATATGGTTCAGATTTGAAATGCGGGTTTCTGTTTTCCTCCTTCCCTGTAGGTTTAGCAGACACTCAGGATGAACTCGAAGGGTAACTACTTTAAGCAGAGCTGTTTATTCCTTGTTTCCAGCTCAAAGTGGGAGGGCTGCCACCTTGTTCTGTGAATGCTGCCTCCAAAGGGGCTTTCTCATGCTGTATCAGAACAACCTCGGTGCCACCAAGCTGCTGCAGGGACCTCTGCTCTGTGCTGCATTTGCCACTGCTCCATAGATGTTTGTCGGCTTCGTCTCCCTGCGTTTTCCCTGCCTTTCAGCTTTCTCTGTACCTACCTGTGCTAAAAAGACTGTGGATCCAGTGGTGCTAGGGACTGGTGAGTCCTCCCTGTTGGATGGAGTGCTAGGATTTCCCCCCTCACAGTTTTAAAAACAAAATTCTGTGTGTCTGTGTGTGACCTACACACATAACTTCCAACACCGGCAGGTTCGCTGATAGCTGTTGGCTCTTGAACCCATGTCCAGGCATCTGTGCGCACAGACTCTGGGTCTGTTGTGAGCCCCTCCTAGAAAGATCCTTCTAAGCTGCCTTCATGATAAGTGAGGACTTTAAGCCTTATTCAAGTGACTTTAATGAAATTTTTTTTCTAGTACTACACAGCATTTTCCCTGCATTCATTAATTAAATACTTGCTGCCATCTACCTTTCATCACTGGATTTTTAAATTCCCTAATATTTGCTTACATAAATAAATCTATGTACTGTTCTGTCATATGAATTATTTTAAAATGATTTTAAAGCCTTCCTATGGTCTGCGTGATTTTTCCCCTTTCTCAGAAGGCTCTTCTGAAGTGTAGGCTGCGTTCTTACGAGTCACTAATGCTCAGTCTGACCTGAACTTTCAGTGTTTTGATTCTTAATAAAGTCAAGCCTGTGCTAAATGTCTAGCTAACTCATCCAGTGATGCATTATGGCTCCCATCTCTTAATGTAATCCAGAAGCCTTTAATCTATTTACCCGTTGTACTGATGGCCAGTAAAAGATGTCCCTGGTTTGCCTTTTTCTGTCTTTGTCTCTCTACGGGGTCTCATTACTCTTACTGACTTGCAGTTCTGAGACTGTGAATTATTTAATCCTTGCATCCTATTATTTTATATGGGCAAGGATTCACACCTGTGCTGTGGACTGAAGGATATTGCATCATGTGAAGCTGCTTATGTATAATATGGAAGTGGAGAAACAAATCTTGGACTCCCTGTAAACAGCACCTGGTTGTTATGCAGATGGAGTGCTGTGAAGGTGGCTCCCAGGCCGCTAGGGAGGGGTTTTGGTTTTTGCTCTGTGTCTGTCTCATCCAGTGATCCTGCCCAATCCATGCCTGACGCTCCTGCCCATGTAGGGGACGAGCCTCATGGGCACCGCGGGCATTGGCAGCTGGTTCTGATGTGATGTCCTCACTTGCCGGGTGCTTGGCTGACTGTCCCAGGGGTGGGTGCCAGGCAGGCTGCCCCCGTGCCCGGTGGGGCTGTCGGAGGCTGCAATAGCACCTGTCGAGGGAGAACATGAGAATTTTTTTCTCTTCCTTTGTATATAGTGTGACTTCTTGTGACCCTTTTAGTTTGGCAGCTTTTTCTGCTCTAAAATGAAAGACTGTTCTGAGATTTCTATTTTTTTTTTTCCTCTTCATCAACCGAAAAAAGAAATAATCCTGAGGAGATAAAATACCGTTGGCTAATATCCTCTTCTAATGAAGACTCAGTAAATGGTCTAGAGTGGTATAGTATTCTGCTTAATTTCTATGTCTGATGTCTAACAGCTAATCATTTAACTGATGGACAAAAAAGCATTACTAAATTCTCCTTAATGTTCTGTCTTTTGTAAGTGTGATTTCTTCTAAAGATACATTCTCTTGCTGCAGCCATTTTTCTCTGGCTGATTAAGTGATAACATTAGGCTAAAGTAAAAATGGGATAATTGCATTAATGTTAGCAATGAAAAATAGGTTTCTAAGCAGCTTTAGGATAGCTGGTAAGTTTGACTGTGGAGAAGTTTGCGATGTTATTAGTTAAAACTTGAAAACTCCAAGTGCCTGAACTTTGTCTGGCACATCTAGTACCAGCCTGGAGCTGCTGGGCACCTGGCAGCAGAGACTGAATCCACTTGGGTCCCTTTCCAGCAGAGCTGTACTCCAAATGTTGGAATACAATTAAAGATTAATCTAAAAAGCAGTTAATATTCTGCATAATATTAGCCAGTTACTGTTGTTATCAGATCCTTCTGCTTCTCTTTGTGGTTTGTTCTTTTGGCACCGATTTCTCTCCAGAAGCTCTTGTAACCTCTCCTGACTCAAAGTATTCTGTGGAGGGCAGAACCGCTTGTACCCCAGCTCAGCACCCCCGGTGAGGACAGAACTGCTCGTACCCCAGCTCAGCACCCCCGGTGAGGACAGAACCGCTCGTACCCCAGCTCAGCACCCCCGGTGAGGACAGAACTGCTCGTACCCCAGCTCAGCACCCCCGTCAACTCTTGTAACAGGAGCCTGGGCTGAAAGGAAAAAAAGACTACAACATTATTCATATGCTTGAATACTTTCCAGACCAAAAATGCTCATCACAGCATCTGAACCGAGAAGATAATCTTTGGTTTGTTCACAGTCCATCAGCACTTCATCAGCACCCTGGCTGGGAGGGGTATATGGGTGCAGGGGGTACACGCTGCTGGTGGAGGCTGACTGGTCCCACTCTCCAACCTCACAGATACTCTTTGGTGGTGGCCTGGGTGAGTGCAGCCATGGTAGCTTGGCCCTCTGCTCGCTGGGGGATGCGCTAGGGCACAACCCGGGTCGGTGGTGGCTGCACTGCCTAGCCCACCCTGCCGAGCTGGAGGGGACCAGCGGTGGTGTGAGCTCTGTGCTGACAACACTGAAGCACCAACCCAGAGTATGTAACACTTTATTGGATTCATATGGGTGCTGGATGTAATACTTGATGAGATTAAAAAGCTCTGTTACTGGAAGGCAGCTGTTCTTAGTGCGGCTGTAAAAAATCAGCCAATTTAACCTCTTCTTAGTGAGTAAGACCTGCAAAGGTGGACAAATCGGCCAGGAATGCGTTAGGGTTGAGGGCACTTAACAGGTGATTGCACATCTGTCCTTCTGTAGCAGTGGTCTTCCAGGCTTCCTGAAAAAACTACTGGAGTCACTGTACCGTTGCCAGCCATTTTTAGGAAATCTTACCATATACGTGCATATATTCAAATCCAACATACATATCATCTGCATCCAGTGCTGCTCTTTTATTTTTTCTTCTTCGCTCTCTCTTTTTTGTTCTTTCTTCTATAGAAAGTAGTATGAGGTTCCCAGAAAAGTAAAATGAGATCTGTGATAGGGCAAATTAACATTAGTCTTTTATCAGTGGGTGTCACTCATTTTTGGATAATGTTATCTCTCTTTTTAATACCAAGTCATTAACAACTGCTAGTTTTCTTGACTGTCCTAGCTTTACTTGGTGTATACTGTTTCTAGACTGCAGATAAATAACAGGTAAAGAATACATTGTGCACACACATAATTGACCTCTTTCTGGTGTTAATTAAAACTGGTGACTGAGCTATTGGAATACTATAGAGTATAGAATTCACATTAATGTGTTTAGACCAATAGCTTTGACTTTTATGCCCAGAAGAGGGCAGCAACAATTATACCTCTGCAAAATGGTAATTTTTTTTACATGAGGACATATAAAAGATGTACAGTAGAAGTTGCAATAATTCTGTGTGCATTAAAAAAAAAACTTTAGAAACTTTGGACAAGAGAACAGATGAGTCGTGACTGAATGGATTTCTACCTCTCGTATGGCATCCTCATTCCTGTCCTATTCCTCATCATAAAATAAGCAGTGTTTCCCGCACAGTATGTCTGATACATACTCAGATGTACCAAAGGAAAAATGATTGATTGGTAACCTTGGCAACACTAAGACATTACTTAAAATTAAAGAAAAAAAGGAAAGAAGAAAAAAACCCCAAACGGTGAAATGTCTGGTTGAAAGTAGACGGAAGCATGATCTGCTTTCAGAATAGGAATTAGAGAGCAGATAACCTTTCCAAATGAGATTATGTTCCATGGTCTGGTATATAGCACCCAAGTTGACTCACAAAGGAGTTTGAAAAAAACCCATCTAGCTGGCAGACATGTTTAGAGAGACATGATAGAAGATGATGACTGTTGTTGCTACTTTGACAGTAGGAGCTCAGTATTGACCAAACCCATGGCAGCCGGGAGCTGGGAATGGATCCATAGCTGGTACTTTCTGGAGGTCTCTTTGTTCTTGATGTGTATGCATATGCTGAAAAAATTGGCACAATTCAATTTCAAGGGAGCTCTTTTAACTCTGCCTTTGCTGTTCTTTTCCTCTTTGTTTTATTTATTTTTTTTTTAATTGAATGAACAGAAAGGAGGAGAAGTGGCAAGGCGGCTGCAGGCATTCAGGAGAAGGCTCGCCCTTCTGCAGGAGCCATTAGTGTGTGTGAAGCTGTTCAAGCACTGCAGCCTGTTTGTAGCTTTCATTGAGGACTGTGTCCTTGAACAATCCAAAACACAATGTTCTACGATTTGAAGTACTGCAGAAAACTGTTTAAAGCACACTATTATACCCAGAAAACATTCTACCAGGGCATAGAGCCCTTTATTGGATCTCTATTTAAGATCGATCTAACACATTTCTGTTTACTAAGGACACTCAGAATGTGCATAATTTTTTTAAGCATATGCTCGTGTAACAGGAATTCCCCTGTATACCTCTTGAAGAGGTGGAAAGAGCATAAAGGCTACGGCGGCACAGAAAGCACAGCCTCCCCCTTGCTCATAAGCAGCGTGCTCGTTCTTCAGGTGTTGCCACTTGGGATGGGTCTGTGAGTTCCTGGCACCTTCCACATCTTTGCTCCAGAAAGCTGTTTCCCTCACGTGCGGTGGCTAGAACCCAACAGGTGGGATATGATGCCCAAGCTTTCATGATTAGACGTTATCAGATTAGTAGAAATGTGTGGTGAAGGTGGGAACTAAAGTTTCAATTGTTCATTATTTACCAGTTTTTGAAAAATGCTCCAAATCCACATGCTGTTGCACTGGGGACCCAGCTCCTCCAGAGGCCAAGGCTAGAAATTGAGCTGTTGCCTCAATTGGAGAGAATTGGTTTTGTTCTCATGCCTCACTTAACCTCTTGTTACTATTTTTTTTTAATAATTCCACTTTTCCCTATATTTTATTGCTCCTATTCTTCAACTGTTCCTTCTCTTCTTTCTTGTTGCCTTACATGCCTCTTACTCAGCCCGTTTACCTTCCCCCTTGGCATCAGAGGCTGTGTGTTGCTTTGGGCGCCTTTGAGCATGGAGACACCGTTTCACACAAACTTGTACACAGTGGCACACCCCTGCAGAGACTGCATGGACTGCCTTAGGCGAGAGCTTCTAAGTGCATCACACTTGATGCCCAGCTTTTGTTGCCCACCCGTGCCTTCCCTTTCAGTGCCAACGTTACTGCCAGTGGCACTTGTCCATGCATTTGTGATGAACTGAAAACTTAACAAAGTTTTTAAGGTTTTGCCACAAACTGCCTCCTTTGTGCCAATGCAGAGTTTCTTTAGTCTGGCACGTTCTTTGAGCACGCCCTGTGTGCGCTGATGGAGCTGGCAAGGTAATGTCGTCTTCATCCTCCTTTCTCAGTCTCGTGCCCGATACGGCTTGCCTCAGCATGGCCAGGTTTGGATGGACACCGGTTCTGAGTCCTCCTTCAGCTTCAGTAGGGACTCTGGGGCTTCTGCTACTCAATCTCCAGTTGTGTGGTCAAGTATTAAATTTACAGCTGGAAAGTGATGTGCCTGCCAGGTCTGCCACAGCGGGGTTTCCCCCTGAGCGTGCTTAGTCCTTTTCCTCGCTCCCTTTGGCATTTGTAAAATAGGCTCCTCGGCTCTAGAACACTAGAACAAAACTGTGTCTGTTTTGTTCTTATCTTCTTTGTGTCTCCTCCAAAATGATTTGTTTCCTGACAGAGTGCAGCACTCCTCAAATTCTTGTAATTGTGTTGCATGCTTTTGCATCTTGCCGACTTTAAAATCTATTAAGAACAAGAAGACAGGGCAAGCTTTTATGCACCAGCTACTATCAGAAATTAATTTCTCTTGGTTTTGTTTTAGTTCTTGCTGAAGGGTACGGTGCTGTTCTCAATCTGTTCCTGATGCTTTCAGAGGTCTTCAACTCTCATGAAGCTTTTTACTGCTCAGTTCCTCTAACCAAGCTGTTTCCTTGGCTCTGTTCAGACTATGCAGCAGGCAGATGCCTTGGAGTCCACCTCCCCTGAGCAAGACTGGTGGTGTGGCACACGCAGGATCTCTCTCTTGAGCAAGGAACACAGTTTTTTTTGTAGCTTTAAAATAAAGGAGTGGGAGGGGGGAATAGGGAGGAATGCTGAGCTGTCAAGTCTCACCTTGACTTTTTTTTGGCATGTTCACCCAGAGCTTGGATGTTTTTCTGGCTTCTGCAGGTAGCTATAACCTAGTTTTGTGTTAGTCCTACTGTGGTGATTAACCCAGCGCTGGGGAGGGTGCCTGAGTCTTACCAGGTTATCGCTTAGGTACCAAATGCAGAGGGCAACAAGGTGTTCAGGTGGCTCCTGCTACAGCCTTGTAAAAGTAACGTCTAATATTTCTTCTGTCTGTCAAATATGGTCACTAACAGATCTGCAGACAGAAGGTTCAGAGTTGCTAACCCAGTGCAGTTTGTCCTTAGCGAGATGGCGAGGCAAGAGCGTGCCGTGCTTTCTGGGTGAGTTTTGACTTGGCAAGCAGCAGGTTCCCGCAGCTCCTGCATCCTTCGTAAACCTGGGAGGCTGTCCTTCAGTCCAGCATGGGGCAGGCAGCTTTTGGAGCATTTCATCAAATCCAGTCTTAAATGGAACTTCAAGCCTCCTGCTGCTGGTGTTGCTTTAATAAAATGAAATAAGATACGTGACTCTTTTCCCTTTTCTCATGCCCTACAGATATTATTCTTTTGCTTCCATATGGAATGAAAATGGAAATCATCTGTATTTTTCTTTATAAACTGCTGGAATGCATATAAAATCACTCTTGGGAAACACTTTTTGCAATTGAATAAATTTCTGAGAAAAGCTGGAGGAGTTCTCTTGCATTACCTGTTGCAAAAGTTCCACACAAGGGGAAAAGGCAAATCCAAATTCTTATCTGTTAGAGGAAGAACTATTTGCTAGTCTTGTAGTTAACTTTCTAACCTCTCTCACCAAAAATAATTTTTCTTTTTACCTTCTTGGTAAGTTTTAATACAACCAGTGTTTGCTACAGCTCTTACAACATTATTTTTAGCTAGAGAATTCCTTTCCCTTGACCCACCAGGTGTTGCACAGGTATCGAGACACCGCTTGGTGCTCGCCTCCTAGTGCTGCACTCACCAGTTGGTGATGAGCTGTTTAGCTCCATGCAGGTACTGAAGTAAAAGTCAATGCTTGTGCCACACCACGATAGTCACTGAACAGAGTCTCACTAAGATTTTTTTTTTCTTTCACTCAGAAACCTCTTTTCTCCCACCTGCTGCTACTTCGCTGCCTCCTCAGAAGAAATGTCTGCTCTTGCTGGTACTTAATGAGGATAAATCTTGTATCCTGTGCAGCGCGCCAGCCCTGTTGATGACTAACGATTTAGATTGTGGTTTTGTTTTTTGGGTTTTTTTACCTTATTAGATTAAGATTCTGCTTAAGGCTGAGAGCACAGAGCAGCTTGCTGATGTTGAAAAGAGGAGGTCTGATGTTTTTTGGATGTGCACTTTACCCTCATCCTGCCTGCAGCAGCCATAGTGCTGCCTGGATCCTTTGCAGAGCTAATTTGACTCACTGAAAGGGCAGAAAAATACCTCTTTTTCCCCTCTTCCTTCCAGGTCAGCTTTAATTAAACAATTTGTTTAATTGGAAGAAGGGAGAGGATGGGCAATACCCTTTCACCATATCGTGTGGGTCTGCAGCGAGTTACATTTTTAAAGAAGCGAGGAGCAGTGGGGAAGCAGGATAGTATGGGAAAGGAAAGTTTTATAGGTTATGAAACCAATTTTCCAAGTGTTATGATATTTAAAGTAGGTTAGGCTAAATCTCCAAACTTTCCCTCCTTGTGCGTAGGCAGTGATGAAGTCACGTGGTCAAACACGGTGTGTTCTGATCCTCCTGTCCCACTGAGCATGTGGGACAGGTTGGGGAAATACATCCACGGCATTGGGGAGCCGCCAGCACGGTGACGGTGTCCTGCCAGCGCCCACAGCCTGCTCTGTGCCCCCAACCCGACTTTGTTTACTAGCCGAGTTTGCTGGAAAATTGTGCTTACCTTTATCCCATCATTTGCCAAATAAGAAGTGGGTAAGGGCATTATTCTGCTGACTGCTTGTTGTATTATTTTGCACCATTCGTAGAAGGAAGGCAGCTGCTGTTTAAATATAATAGGGATTTTTCTTCCATTGTATCATAAACAGGATTTTTTGGGAAATCTCAATGATAAACCCAGCTCTTGGCTCATCTGGAAAAGATGCACAGAATATTTTTAGAGACTAAAGGTATATTCAGTGCAAGTGTGCACACATAGAAGATACTACTAATACTCCTTACTTGCATATAATTTGCTCATGTATAATTGTTTGTGTTGATAAATTAATCATATGTTGGAAAACATCAAGAGCAGACTTGACATTCATGCGATAAAGATCTTTGACAGATATTTTACATTTTCCTTGAGCATTTTCATGTGTAAATATTTCAAAATTAATGAGTCAGGGTTCAACGGCTCGGCTGTCGTTTTTAATTTTCATGCAGTTTTTCCAAACTCATGAATCCATTTGGTGGTGTAACGGTGTATTCAGGCTTGATTCTTTTGCTCATTTTATTTTTGTAATTGGGCTTTTAGGTGTCTACCTCCAGAAAACGTGATGCAACACAAAAGCCTGGGTTGGTGCCTTCCACCATGCTCCCGTGAGACCTTTCGCCGGCAGTGACGGCATCAGCCCAGGAGATGCTTCACATCTGCCTGGTGGCTCTGGGCATCGCTGCTTCCCTGTGGATCTTTCCAGCTGGCTCCAAGCCAGATGTTACAGTGATGCTTAGAGTAACTCTGCTGGGGAAGACCTTTACAATTTAGATGTAAAAGTTGACTGGATTGAGAAGACAAGTAAGAGAACAGTCCTCTCTCTCTTCCTAGTCCTCTACTTGGGGCTGTGGTTTCCCACCCCCAACCAGGCTCATTCTGGCCCTCTTATTCCCATATCCCAAGCAGCAGAGGACCAAAAGGAGGAACAGCTCAGGCTTTGGTGCCCCACGAGCACGTCTGTGCTTTCCCCTGCCCAGCCTCCCAACACAGCACTGCCACCGTGCCTGGGTCCCTGGCCGTGCCGCAGCCTGCTGCTCGCTGTCAGAAGTGGCATGGCAGAAGATTGTTGGTGGCTGATTGGAAATGGCAGGGAATTGCTGCCAGGTTTATGGCTCCTTTTGGGAAGCAGAAGCTCTTGGTGCCAGAGACTCTGTGGGCTCTCACTGGCCTCCTGCAACATATCCATGGATTTTGCATGCTGCCATTAGAATTGGGCAGCAGGTGGTGAATTAAAGGATTCATCTGCCAAGAAGAAGGAAAAGATTTATTTTTTTTCTTTTTCCTATTGCTTTGTGGCTAGTGAGGAAAGATGATGTGTCAGGTGCTAAAGCCACTACTGTTGCCTTGGAGGCTCTTGTCCTGCTTCTGTTACTGCCCTTACTGTCTCTCTTGTTGCCTTGTTCCTGCTGCTTGTACAGCAGAGTCTTGTGCTTTCCTAGGGAATTGTCTAACACATGTCTGGGGGTGGAGAGCTGACAGTATTTTGGAATTGACTAAAAGGCAACAAAGGCTGTAGCCTTCTCCTCTTGTTTCTCTTTGTGGTTTTTTTTTTTTGGTTTTTTTTTGGGTTTTGTTTTTTTTTTTTGTGTGCTTTATTTTGCCTTCTATTCCCCCCCCCCCCCCCCCCCCTTTTTTTTTTCCTTCCTTTTCCCCCATATGTCTCCTCTGGTTGTTTTTGTTGTCACTAGACTGTCTCACACTGTCCCCAGCCAAATTCATGTTCTCTTAAGATTTATCCCTCCAGACACAATAACGCAACTGAAAAAGGCTTCCTTATAATTTTCCTTTCCATCTGAACTAATTTCTAAATACCAGTATCAATGCTGATGCTAATTTAACAAATTCTATATTTTCACTCCCTTTTCAATGTACGTTTCTGAAACGTTCTCCAATATACTAAGCAAACATTCCTTTCCCTTCTTCTTCTCTATTGAGACTGATGGTTACATTTCTGAATTCCTTCTTGTCAAAGTATCTTCAGTTAAGTAAGAAGACTTTTTTTTTTTTTTTTTAAGAACAGCTGTCCAATTGTTTTGGTTGGTGATAGCTATAATTATATTCTATGGTCACAGTTACAAGCAAGCATAATTAGATTTCCAGCTTCATGGTATAAGTTCATCACCATAGAAATGAGGTAAGGCTTCCTATGTGTAGGATGTTGGGACGCTGATTAAAGTAGTATTTTATTAAGTATTTAAATGTGGTAATTCCTGTCCTGTTGTAAAAGCTGGTGCACATATTTATCTTACAGAGTCAGACATTACACATGTTTGTGGTGGCATACTCTCCGGCACTCTTCTGGGACCTTTTTAATTGCTAGTGATCATTTTGGATTGGGATTTTAGGCTTTGCATGAATTGATGTCTTCCTCCCATCATCTTCCACAGGAAATTAGCTCTGATGATTAGCTGATTGAAGTCCATAGAAGAAAAAAAAAAAAAATATCTGTAGGGCTGGGGTAGAGGGGTGCAAAATGACAGGGACTGACATTTCCTTTGTACTGCACAAGCTCAGCTTTCTCCCCTTGTGTAAAGCAAGTCTGGACTTGACAAAGCCTTGTAGGCATCAAGAGCATAATGCAGAATTAAATCAAGCCTTCCAATAATCCAGCAGTTCTGGGATTGATTTGGATTTGAATATCAAAACCCCAGTGATATTCAGATGAAGGATTCAGCCCTTTCTGTCTATGGACAGCAATCAAAAATACTTGGTCAAGTTTTTTAAAATCAAAAAGCCACAACTTTGTGAGGATACTTCATTTTTCTACAGCTCCGTTCTAAATGTGCTATTGCACCACTCAGCCTTTGCTTTGTTTCCAACTCTGTTAACATAACCTGAGATTAAGATAGCCCTCGAAACACCAGGGGAAACTTTCCTAGTCTCACTCCAATGCAAAGACAGACAAAATATCTCTAACTTAAAAAACAGATAGCCTGAAAAGAGGTAATATATATATACGGTGTATAGTTTATTGCAGATTTTTTCGTGTTTTAGTGACTGCAGTTTTCAGACTGTTATGAGAGCATAAAGTGACCCCTGAGAAGGAAAAGAGATTGGTTTCTGTGGTGGGGTGAAATTCCACCTTTTTTTGCATTGGTTTTACCAAAGTTGTAGCCCTCTCTGTTGCTGCGTGGTGGCAACACGAGGAACCTGAAGCCCTGTCTCCAGGAGGTGCTCCAAGCAGGGGAGGCTGGGGTCTCCTTCTCCTCTTGCAGTGGTGTAGTTTCTTACCTATTCCTGGTACAAATCTTCAGAGCTTTAGCATGCTGGTGGTGGTGAAATTAATGGTTAATGGCAAGTTGTGTGCTTGCAGGATTTGTAAAGCCCTGGAGCATAATTGGCCAGATTGTTAATTTTAACAATACATAGTGATCTCTTGACATAAATGTACCTTCCACTGAAAGGATCAATGAAAGTAAAACCCCTTTGAGCCTAATTGTAATCTGTTACACCCAGAGGAAATAAAAAAAAATTAATAAAATTGGCATTATGTGAATCCCTGTGAATCTGTGCCTCCATACTTGAGCCTGCCTCAGCATTGCTTCCTTGCTTTATGGACTGGTAGATGCCAAGATGTGTAGGGATAACAGCAGGAACCATTCCCCCTTTCCCTTGCTCCAAACTACCAAGGGCTGTGGGGGCCAAGTGTGCCACCTGTGAATAAAAACTGGTATTGGGTTAGCGAGGTTACTGGGAAAAGGGTCCTAAGTGTGGGTTAGCAGATCTGGTCTCCAGCTGATAAGTATGCGTACAGCCGTGGTCTCTAGTGGATAACTGGAAATGCTGACCCGTATCTCCCCTTGCGATGCCTGCAAAATTATTATAATGATGTGATAGCCACTGTTAGGAAACCACAACAGCTGCTCTTAATGGAGATCCCAGGAGATCAGTGTGTGACAACAACAGTGTTATGGAGAAACTGGTCACATTACTTTTTGTTGATGGGTACTTAAGGTTAAAAATATCGACTATACCTCTGACAAGATAATTTTACTCTTTTTAAAAGGACTTTTTTGATAAAGAATTTCATCTTTCTAAATGACGATGTGATGTGACACGGCACAGACTGGAGATCGGCTCCCATGGCAGTGCCCTCAGGCAGGTCCCCTCAGGGGACAGACCCCTGCAGCCGGCAGTGCCTGGTGGTGGAATTCTGCGGCAGCAGGCAAGCAGCTGGCTTGCTCGTACAGCGTCTGCGCAAATTTTGGTGAGTGTTGCAATCAGGGAAAGGGGGGTTGTGTGCACAGGTGGGAACTTGCATCTGTCAGGTTTATGGTCCCTGGTAAGAGAAAGGTGGTGGCCCATGGGCTGGTGCGCCCGTGTGGGGAAATGAGAGGGCGCTGCCCTCCAAGGGTGGCAAGTGAGCATCAGAAAGATGTTGTTTTACCACAAACGTCCTGCTTAAGCATTAAAATAATCACAAGTAGCTCTGTAACAGAAACTTCACACTGTTTTTCTGTTGAAGTTTCAATATTTCAATTTTTTGTGGACATTTCAAATACCTTTCTCAGGGTGTCCCCCTGGGTTCACCGGGCTGGCACCAGGGTGTCCCTCCTGGCTGGCACTTGTGGCTGACAGGCAAAGCTGGGAGCCAGCCCCAGCCGTCCTGCCTCGGGAGGGAAAACTACTATTTCCCCCCATTCTCTGTGCCCATATCCCTGACTACTGCTTGTTGCAGTATGAGCGGTCTTGCCAATATATTAAATGCATTTATGCATTACAAAAATATAAATATAGAACATATAAAAATGCATTATTAATAAATGCATTATGCAATGATTTGTAAAGCCTGTCTTTTTTTTTACCTGCCCGAATTTGTGCCAAGCACTACCTGTGGGGAAAAAAAAAAGTCACCAAAACCCCAACAAACTTTCTCTTTTTCATAAGGACAACAATTTGATTTTACTTAAGGCTACACTGAAACTGGAAACATGTTACTGACATTACTAGCTGAGGACACAATTTGGCCTTCAACAAAGCTTTGAAATTTTCAGGAAAAAATAATGGAATTATTTCTCTTTTCCTAGGGAGCACAGAGCTCTGCAGTATTACAAGCAACTACACAAAAAAAAAAATAAAAAAAAATCTGTTAATTAGAAAATGATGTTTTGGTTCAAGAGTTTTGAGTGGTCTGCAAAACCCAGCAGCTATGCTAAGCCCACCCCGCTTGCTGAGGATGGTGTTTATCCTCAAGGCTCAGAAGTTTTCATAAAACCTAAAAAATGCACGAGTCATGCTGACCAAGGAAAGAGGACATATGGCAAGTTCTGTGGAAAAATTTCACATGCTGTAGGCTTATGCTTTTAAACCAGTTTCTAGGACGATTTTTATTGTGGTTTATTATTGCGGGTGGAAAGAGGAAAAAGGTCTTTTAAGCTTCTCAGCTGCAGACCTGTGATGGGGGGCTATCCAGAAAAGCTCGCTCATCCAGACACGGTGGTGGTGTGGGAAGAATAAGCCAAAGAATTGTCCCACCGCAGGAAGCCCAGATAGCATTTGTAGTAAATATTCACTACTTTGTCCTGATTAAATATACTATTCTTCTTAATGTCATTTTATATAAAACCAATAAGCTGGAGTCAGCCCTATTTTAAATTAATCCAACTGCAGAGGCAAAGTGAAACAAAGTTTTGTGTAATCATTTGACCAAATATAAAAGGTATAAAAAGGACTTTGGCCACTTCCTTGGTATAAGAAGGATTATCATCAAGGAATATAACTCCCTGAGAAGTCGTTTTTGATTGATAAGAGGCGCTTGCAATTTGGTGTGCTGGTGTGGCAGAATTGAAGAGCATGATAGACTGTAAGGAACAGATTGTTGTGCCGTTTGTTGGCAGTTCTGAAAAACTGAAAAAACATTTCAGAAACGAACATTTTTAAGCACATTCTTTGTCTCCGGTCCATCAGCACTTCTTTTGATCTGACATGAAATTTTGAATTCAGATTTTTCTTGTGAGTATTTTTAAAAAGAAAAAGTGAGCTGTTTGATGTGAACAAACTTATTTTTTACTGTTTTTTTTGATACGGATGATTGAACAGAGTGTTTGAGCTTTTCAGCTTGCTTCGTTAAAATGGGTTCTCTGCTCCATTGCTTTGTGAAGGAAAAAAGTGAAGTCAAAGTGAAAGTGATATATTGGTGCTTCATAGCAAGTGTTTGTGGAGGATTAAGTTCTTCTGTGCTGGCTGGTTTGTTTGTTCGGTTTTTTTTTTTAAAGGAAAAGTAAACAAACAATCTTAGATTTTTGACCTGCATGAAGGTTGTTAAACAGTGTCATGTTAGAATACATAGAAAGTATCAAACTGAGGTAAGATGGAAAAAGGTGACCGCTGATGAAAGTGAATGACCACATTAAGGGCTGAGGATGCTGGGGGAATCCCCTCGCGAGGGTTCGGTTTGGTGGTCCACTCGGTGCTTAGGAACCAGGGAGTTCAAGGTTTGCTCCTAAACTGCTTTGGGACAGCAGCCTTTTACCAGTGGGCGGAACTACAATGACCATGTTTGTGTATGCGTAACAAATCAACTTATTTGTAGTGCTTTGGTTTTAGTTATGCTTTTAAAAAAATTAAACAAGAACTAAAAAAAAGCTTAATTTTCTTGGTTTAACAAACATTTACCTATGGATGTCCTGACTCTCAGCTAGCCTGCCCAGGTTAGCTGGCCCAGTGTGTGTACTAGGAGCAAAGGTACTTCAGAGCTAGAAGGGTACACAATATACTGTTAGTGACAGCAATTCACCAAAGTATCTACAACCTTTTGGAAACAGATTTTCTATAGCTTGTAAGACACAAAATACCTTCCTACATGGCATGGTGAGGAGGGCATGATGACAACTACTTTGCGTGACTTGCCTGTTTTGCTCATGCCTGTACCACTTGTGACTTATTAAGAGATGGTAAGTCATCCTGCTCTGCAGGACCATTAATTACCTCTTTGGAGTGCTGCACTGCTACGTAAGCCAGCTTAAATACCAACAGCTGTATGACTCTGTCACAGAGCCTGCCATGGAAGCAAAAATAGTCAGATTTAACCACAAGTTAACAGAAGTTGTGTTAAAAAAAATAAAAAAGGAAAAAAAAAAAGAAAAAAAAGGGAATTTGGTTGAAACTTTAAGTCTAAGTGGTCTTAATTTCACTTGACACATCCATCTGGATAGACTGGAATCGCAGCTGTGGATTTCACTGCATCTGTCCACATCGCTCTGGCTCCTCAAGGAATTCTGTCAAGAGGGGAAAGTCAGCACTCAGAATGTCTGCTCACTAGAGGAGGAATTGAAGTGTTTGTGATAGTCCTGTCCCAAGGATGCTCGCATTGCACCAGCACACCTGCGTATATATGTATTATATACACACACACACACAAACTCACACTCTCTTTGTATATATTTAAATATATATGTATTTTGAAACTTACTTTAGTTCATTTATCCCTGTTAAAAATACACCGGTTTTGGTAATGTAATTTCAAATAGGCGAATTAGAACTGTGCGTTTCCTTCACAGTACTCGGTGTCAGCTGGAAAGGGATGCAAGTCGTCTGCTATGTCAGTGTTACCGGTAGTACGTCATTTCTTCAGAGGGTTTGTGATTTCAGGGGAAGCTGGGGTTGAGAGAGAGGAGGGATCTTTTAGGGGGATTCTAGGGACAATCATGTGCAACTTTTTTTAGGAAAGAGGGGAAAAAATCCTTTCTTTTAATGTACCTGCAGTTACTTAATCATTGTAATGTATTGTTTTAAAACAGTATGTAATTCCTGCGCTGAAGGCTGTTTTTTCTCAACTATGTTCTGTGACATTTAATTTAAAAACAATTTGATTTTAATTATTACAGATGTTTAAAGTATTTCCCTTGTAACTTTGAGAACAGATACAAGAAAATGAAGTTAAGTGCTGCTATTGCATTTTCCATTTGGTTGAAACTTTGCCCTGTGCATTACTCCTGCGGGAGCACACTAAATGGAGTGCAATTTTAATTTCATTCAATGTGATAGACAGTTGGTTCCTTGGATACTTCTCGGTCTGCAGTATCTTTTGTTTTACCGGTTGGAACTACTGCATTGCTGGGAATAGTGCATTTCATTTGAACTCTACAATAGAAAAATCAGACTTGAGGTCAAAACCACTACTGACAAAATGATTCTTCTCTCAAACTCTGTTGTCTGTAATGAATCTTCTTTCTCCCGCAGCGTTTTAAACACAGGTTCAAAAACCTCTGTGCGCTGGAAGGTGAGAAATCCCCCTACCTGGCTTCTGTGGTGGTGGCCTCAATTCCAAAGGTGACTCTGTCTTGGCAGGAACAGGTTTGTCTGTCCTCCTCAGACAGCTGCTAGGAAAACCATCAAGTTATGTGGTTGCAGGTAGGTTTTGAATTTCAATTTTTTTAGTTGAATGAGTATATTGTTGCACTTGGAAGAAATGCTGGTAGTTACAGCATTTATTACCTTCATTCTTCCGAGGTGGTGCATATCCTTTGTGAAATGGCTTCTGTCTCCAACTACCTTTGTGTGCTGTAACAGCTCAGATGAGGAGGTGCTGGATCGATGCTGTACCATTGCATGAGCAGAGCACTTTCAGGAGTCAATATTATCATTGTGTAGTAATGGAAAAGTTCTTAAAAATTCAATAGGAAACCTTTAAGAAAGGTTATTTTGTAACCATCCTTTTAATTGAGCAGATTATTTTATCTTTTCTGTGGAACTCTTCCAAAGATCTTGTAAAAGGAATGAATTTTGCATAAAATCCTTTAAGGCCTTGATTAATGCTTTTATCCCAGTGGAACTTCATTGTCTTCAGTGGAGTTATGCGTATTTATGTGGTGATGATAGGGATAACCTCTTCAGGAATCCTTCATTTCAATAGAAGGTGATTAGTTACCTCGCCGTTAAATTCTGCAGGGCTAGGGCTTTTCGTTAAGGTGTGGGGAGAGGGCATTAGTAACTCTACCTCACACTCGTGGTAGTAAGACACGATGCTCTGGAGAATATCAAACAAGTTCTGCACATCTTCCCTGCCTCAGAAAAGGAGAGCTTCCTCCGTCTGGCTGATCGTGACCCCTCAGGTACCTGCTTGGGCCATCAGTGAAAAGGATGGGCTGATGTGCCTGGATAGACAGACAGGCAGGTGTTGGCACTTGGCCTTGAAATACAGATATTTTATTTCCAGTTTGCATAGAGATTCACTGGATGCAATCTGAAAGTATTTTGGGTGATGCCTCTTCGGCGTGCTGCATGCCAGAGGTATAATTAGCTGTCTTAGGTTTCAATGTGAGCGAAGGGCAGCCTCGGGGGGGGGGGGGGGGGGGGGGGCGGGCGAGGCTGTGCAGCTCGACAAGGCTCCCACGCTGTGTCCCTCTGGCAGGGCAGCGCGGGAGAGGTTGCTGCATTGCGATGTGCTGTTCTGACTCAGGTCTGGTTCTGATCAGTCTCTGACATCTCGTGTGTGCATGAGCCATTTTCCCTGTAAAGTGTAATTTAGTGAGCAGAAAGCAGTGGGAGTGAAGGGAGAAAATGGGCTGGAAAGCTGGTTGCATCTCAGTAGCTTCTATGTAGGACTGCTGAATGAAAAACTGGCAAGATCTGTGCTTTTAAAGCATCTCCGTGAACTCTCTTCCCTGTGCCTTAACCTCCCTGGAGTCACCACAAGCTGGGCAAAGTGGCGAATCCTATTGCACTGAGTGGTGCTATTCTGGGTCGTGGTAGAGAGAAGGTGATGATGGTGTGCACCCCCTGGCTATCCTGGGAGCTGCCTGCTGCCTGGCATTTTTAAACAGTTACATGATGAAGACCTCTCCTTTCTTCCCACGGCCTTCCTTTTATCCTTACATATTGGAAAGGCTGTCTCTTGGACATTGCTCTGTGTCCTGCTCACCACCAGCAACCAAGGTACGCTGCTGGGGTGGGGAAGGGAAAGCAGTGTGCTGAAAAGGACATTTATTCTGGGACGTTTGCACCCCCAAGGGAAGACACTAAAGGAAGGACAAATGGCAGAACTGCTGTGGGCTGGGTGTTGCAGTCATTATTAATGACAGCGGGTACGCTGCTGTTAGGAATCCACAAACCAGCATGCTTCTCGCTGAGAAACAGCACTTGAGATGGAGGCAATTGAGTATGGAAGCATCACTTAATACTGATGCCTGGGGCAAGATGACCTTTAAAGAAGGACTTCTGAAGCCTGAACCCAGGCTCTTGCTACTGTAAACATCTCCCAATGCTTTATTGCAAGGACTAATCGCAGCATGATAACATGCTGTGAATGTAAATCTTTGTGAAATCATTCAAAAATAAAATGATTTGTTCTAGTGTGGGAACCGAGGGAAAAACTGACAAGAATAATAAGACATTTAGAAACCATGGCCTTATAGGAAAAATGAAACGAGATTGGGGTTTGTTAGCTAGTAGCTCCTTAGCGGTTCCTGTTATAGACATACAGAGGATATCAAGATGCAATGTTCAATCTTTCTCTCCACCTATGAGAGGGAGAAATTAGCTGAATCTAAGTTTGTATGGTAGAAAGTAGTACACTTGGATTTAGTTCTGTAGTAGGAAAAAAACCTTTCTACCTGTTAGTCTGGTGAATCACTGAAAAAGGCTACATGGGGAGCATTTGGAGGATTCTTCGCTGAAAAAATTCAGGGCCAGGTTGGACAGATATTTTCTGTGTGTACTAGATGCTCTCTCAGAGCAGGGGGGTGGCTTGGGTCATGCTTGAGGGCTTTTCCATTTCTTTGAGTCTTTATTTGCTATCTTCTGTACCAGCTGAAGCGGTTAAATCATACTTATTTGACAGCTGTGGCTTTTACCTTCCATAGCACTTAGGCAGAAGATGGAAAAGGCTGTGTAGGAAGTCTTTCAGAGAAGACACATTAAATGAATCCAAACCATAAAACCTGAATAATCAACCAGAGATTCAAGATCAAACTTCTCCATCTGAACTGCTGTTTTGTTTGGGATACACTATTACCAGATAAAACCTTATTTACGACATTTTTCTCCCTAAGTCAAAAGCTAGGGTCTGCGTAGCACTTTTTTTTCCCCTCCGCCAGAATTTAGATGAAATTTGGATGACTGCTAGGGTCTTTCTCTGTAACCAGCTAACTGTGCTGTCTGACTTGTTTGCCAGATGATGAAAAAGAGGCAGATTGTGTGCTTAAATGCATCCGTTAAAATAAAGGATAGAAAGAGAGAGAGGGGACATTATCTGGGCTCTCAAGAAGAAGAGAAAGTAAGGTACAAACCTTCAGGTGCCTGTTGGTTTTGAAAAGTGAGTGCCTCATGTTCCTGGCAGCTACAGCTTGATGATGAGTTGCATCTAAGGTGCCGCTGGCAAGGCTTGCTTGGAAAGATGATCCCTGTGGATCAGATGCTTCACACGTTCAGTATTGTGCAGATCTCTGGAACGTGGAGTCAGGCACGTGGGAGGGCATGTCAACCTGTGCATCGCTAGCAGTGGCAGGAGGGGTGGGAGAGCAGGTACAGGGGGAATGGTGCAAATAAGGCTGTAATAGGTCCAGACAGAGGCTTCAGGTAACCCAGCAGAGTTTGGATAAAAACTAAACGAGGAAAATTGCCAGTTCTCTGGAAGAAAAATAACATTTTGAAGAGGCAGACTGTCTGCTGCTGGATTACAGCCTGACATGAATAAGTTGCAAGCTGAGATAAATCTGCCTAGGACTATCAAAAAAGGAGATGTACAACATGCGCAAGGTATGATTAACTATCGAGTACGATCCATGACAGTCCTGGTTGTGTAAGTACTGCAGCAGCGAGAAGGGCATCCTACTTTTTCTGTCAGTCCGGTTACAGGGAGCAAAATATTAGCAAATGTTTGGTTAGTACTTTGGCCTCTTTACATGTTAAACAGTACGAGGGTTTCCTACAGTGAGAGCAGCAAGGCAATACTTGCTCAGGAATTGTGGCTTTTTTCCGTAGTATTGATAACAGCAAGAGGAAATAGCTCATGCCTTGGTTCAAAATGCCTCTGCCCTGACAGGGCCAGCTTAAAGAGATGAACCTTTAGAGCCACACAGAATGCTCATACTGTTTGTGTAAAACATGACAATTTATTGTAGTGAGTGCCGTTCAGCATAGGCACCTGGGAAATTATTTGAGTGGAAGTGAAGATTTCCACAGGTTTGTAATGAAAAGCAAATGGATTCACATAAACAGCCTGCAGAAAAGAGAAGTCTTCTGCTCGGAGCATATATGCCTGGAAAACGTCATGGCCTGTTCCTTGCTGCAGTGTGGATTATGGTAGAAGAAGACTCTTGGGAACTGGTGCTGCAAAATAGTGCTGGAACAAATTAGTGGAGTAGAAAAGGTGTCAACTCCCTTCTTAAGGGAAGCTGAGCTGTTTTCCAACCTGAAATACATTTTTGCCCAGACAGGATGCCTTCTAGACTGGGTGAACCATGGCCAGCTCTGTAAGCGTTCTATTTAAAGAAAGAATCACCCAGTTTGATATCAGTACAGAAAGACCCAAATCCCACAACACAGAAAAACTGCGAGCAGGTCTTGCATGCCCTTGGCAGGGGAGCCAGAAGACGGTTTAATTTCATTGCTCTGCAAAAGTCTCTCTTGTTTACTACCCCTTTTAAGTACCCAAATCAGTGTATTGAACAGGAGCTGCAGTTGCTGTGGGCAGTCAAATGAAGTAATTTTCTTTGCTGGGAATACCAGCAGCTCTGATAAAGGACAGCAGGGCAAATCCAAGGTGAGGATCAAAGGTGGTGGACTAGGAATCATATGACGTCAGGAAAGTACAGCAGGATAAGTGGAGGGGTGCAAATTGCCAAGTTATTACTGAAAACATTACACAGAAGTTCAAATGTTGGGCAAATAAATCTCTATCTAGAAAATCTGATCATTGTGTAACCTTGCTTGCAGAGAATGAAAGGAATCTGAAATAATATAGACTCAGTGCCTTACAAGGGATATAAATTTGCTGCTGCCAGTCTTTGCAAGGCTTGCCAGGCTGCTTCTGGTGCGGTAATCGGCTGCATCAGTCTCTAGACAGAGCAACTACATCTTGGTACCAGCAGCCTGGGGGTGTTTTTTTTGTATTGAATGCAGTAGTTAGAGCTGAAGAAGGACAAAGACTATAATTTAGTGTGTGGAAGATTATACTAATTTATTTTTCTGTTAATTTATGGCAAAACAGAGCATCTTCATCTTTTGTCATCCTGATGCCTACAAGTCTCAGGTTATGTATTGCTTTTTGTGCACTCATTTCCCTTTTGCTGACCCTCTGTGGTTTGCAAAGTACTGCCTGCAGCAAACATTAAGAATTTAAACTCCTCTTGTACTAGAAGAATGGTATCTCAGCTGCAGTGGATGAAAAAGCACCTGGCTTAATGGATTCTCAGGGTTTTGGAGTCACTCCAGTATTGGTACGGTTAACCTTCAGTGAAGTAGCAATCACTTCATTTTACACAGGTGCAGGTGAGATGCATGTACTTGCCTCTCAGTAGCTGACGTAGGGGGCTAGCAGCCTGGGCAGAACTGGTGTTAAATTATCCAAGCGGCTGAGTGCCTTACCATGTTTATCCCATGCTTTACAAGTCCAGTGTTTCACAAATCTCCTTCAGTCTGGTTCATGAGCTGAACCTAGGATAACAGAATAATCCAAATATAGTCTCTTACCAACCTTCCCAGCACATTACATGTAGTACTGGAGAAAGCAGTCAGGACTGACACAGTCCTCTTTCTTTGTCATGTGGCTGTCCTGAGTCATGCTAGCAGTCAGGGGCTGTAGGTGCTACTGTAACCTGTCTTAATGTTCTCATCCTGAAATAAGACTTGCCATATGTTGTCTTTCCTTAAAATATCAACCATTCATAAATGTGAGGCTTGTTTTTTCTCGGCTTGCTACTGCCCACAATATCCAGTGATGGCTGAGAAGCTATTCCTATCTATAGCCCTTCTGAGAACTGTTGTCTTTATTTTAGGCAAAACTTTGCAGCATGAGCATGTTAAGTTCACACACTAAGGCAGGATACTGATTTTTTCTCTGCCCTACACTCTGTTGAGTAAAACTTTATATCCAGGAGAGCTTAGCTGTATAGAATCTCTTGTGATAATTTCACCACAAGCCTCTAACCCATCAAGCTGTAAGAACAAATTTTTGACTTTGCAACGCAGAGTCCTATTTCCTCTCTGTAAAATGGTTTTGCAAATGTTTGTGATGCTGAATCCCTGGACAAGACCCATGGTGTTCCCTGGGAGAGTGGAGGAATTCTCTGAGAAGCAAGGATTTATCTGGGCAGCCATGTAAGAAACGGGTTTAACTGGAGCTGTCTAAAATCTGGGATTGTTTTGTGGTGGGGGCTATGGGATTCAGGTTAGAAATAAAAAAAATCCGGTTTGTTGTAGCTAGGTGACAGGACTGTGACTGTGTGCACACCGGCACCGAAGTCATTAACAGACTGTTATCCACAGGGATATGGGCTGGTTTGGGACACTGAGCCCATTTGAGACTTGATGTTTGACAGAACTCCTAGGCATCTTTGCAGCAGAGTATCTGGCTGATATTTGATGACCTATCTGGTGCAGGAGCTCTCCATGTGGAAGTTTCAGCCTGTCCTGAAGGTTTTCCCCAGGCAGCTTTTCCCATGCTTGGACCGGTTCCTTTGCTCAAATGCACCCGTGGCCGTGCTGCGAAGCTGGCCCTGGGGCACCCAGGCAGTCCCGCCTGCAGCACACATCACGTTGTGCAGAGATAGGATGTCTGAAAACAGTCAGTAGAAAGTACTCCTACAGCTGCATGAGTGGTAAGATGGTTGGGGGGTGTTTTGTGTGCAATTTGAGATAATAGCGATGGATCGTGCATGTGCTTGGAGTGGTCATGCAGGGCCGTGGGCCAGCTGGGTACGAGGGATCGGCAGGGCCGCGGCTGGGGAGGGTCTCACCAGAGCCAGGTCACTGCAGGGACCCTTGCAACAGCCTCCCACCGCTGTGTGAACGGTGACCGAACCACCCCTTGGGCAGATGTAATCCCCCAGATGGGTGTTACCCTGTGCCAAGATCCCAGTAGAAAACTAGTTTTTATTTTTAACAAACACCCTGTGAGTGTCTGAGCAACAGGTTATTTTTGTAAGTCTCCTTAAGTTCCTCGAATTCAAATCAAGTCTGCAGTTGACAGGTTTGGGATTCCACCTCCCCCCCGCCCTGTCTGGAAGGGAATTATGAGTGTAGATTCCAGAGAGGTTGCTCTGAATTTGCTTAAAGGAGATAATAACCTGCTTTCCACCAGCTTCAAAGTAGTAGTGAATTGTTTTAAACTCCAGGTGGTGAGTAATTAAGGAACAACATTGCACGTGTGTAGAAACAGTCTCAGGCAAAAGGAGACATAATAGTCACTGTTTGTTCATGCAAATGCTTGCTTAAGTATTCATACACAGGTGGCTTGAGGAAAAGCGTGAAGAATACAGATCCACTTCGTAAGCAGGATTATTGTGTTCACTGTTGACAAGATAGACGTGACCGATGAGATAAAAGTGGAATTCCCATAGCTCCAAGGAATTTTGCATCTAGACTCTAAGGTATGGGGTTTACTGTTTTCATGATGAACCCTTCCTATATTAATTTATTGCAATAATATCTTTTCCCAATTACTAAATACATCTCTGTCCGCTTGTAAGGTCTTCTACATCTTCCTTGTGCTCTCAGAGTTTAACAAAACTCTGCATCATTTTAACTAAAGGTCTGGCATTCAAGTGAGTGCAGTTTAGTGTATGTTCTTATTTCAGTTTAAATCTGATTTCTATTTGTCCCAGATAATGCATTTTAAAATTATAGATATAATTAATGTTTAGTAGCTAATGGGTCTAAAGATGACAGAATTAGTCCTTACAATGGAGCTTGGCAAAGGTGTTGTAAGCAGCAACGTGGGAAGTTAGCTGCCCAAGTTTTAGGTGGAAAAAGCCCGGAGAACATACAGTCCCGTGCTGCTGCTCTTCCCATCGGATTCACTGCCTGTGCAGCAAAAGAGGGGCCTTGATGTTTTTGGCTTGGCTAACCTGAGTGCACAAGGACAGGAGAGACTTTCAGGGGTGGCTTGGACTGTGGTTTAATTTTCAAAGCTCCTCAAATGGGCCACATTGTCTTCAGCCAGAGTGAGCGAAGACTTTCAGTGGGGGCAGAAGGTGAAGGCACGGCTGGGCTGGGAGCTGTAAAGCCTGTTTGTGCCTTCCCTTACCCCTTTCCTTCAAGTAGTCAGTTATTATGACGCTTGCAGTGATGTTCACATAATAATACCTGTCTCCAAACCAAACCCTTAACCAAACTCTGGGTAACAAAGGCAGTTGAACTAAATTGCAAATTTGGATTAAAGTATTTTTAGAATGTTTTTCTATGTGAGTTGTTTGTAGACAGAGTCCCAGCATTTCTGCACAGCAATTGTAATGCAGAAGTGCACCGGAATATATAGGGAGAATCTTATCTGGTTTTTTTAATCTTTTTTTAGTGCTTTTTTAACAATATCAAATCACTGCTTATGATGTGAACTTAATTCTTATTTGCATAATTCTATGAGGAAGGATTTTCTCCCTAATAGGAAAATCTAACTTTTGAAACAGGGAGAGAACAAATCAAAAATAAAAACTGAAACAGCTCCACAGAGGTTTACGTGTAAGAAATGGATATATTGTTTAATTCCTGAATTTGTTGGGTAGGCATCCTTTTAACAGAAGGCATGCACATTTTCAACCAGATCAATTTTTTGACAGGAAATCATTGCCTTCACAGAAATAAAATATTTTCACAAGCATTATGGCTGCATCAGAGTTCGTAGTTGTCCAAGACAGAAAGTCCTTTCTTATCTGTTAAAAATAGCACCTTATCAAAGAAGCCAGAAACATCAACACCTGCTTCTGCCATTCTTTCATCCTGAGGTTGGGATCCAAGACCTACTGCAAGGGCTACCTTTTTCCCGAGAAGGGGTTGCCCTTCTCTGGGCAGTGCCACTGCAGGGTTTGCTGGCACTGGAAGCCTCACGTTGAGCCCTCAGACCAGCCAGGCACTGACTCAGGGGTGAGCCAGAAATGGTCACACGTGTCAAGCTGTCTTCTCACATGGGACATATTAGTTGCAATTTTTCAAACACAAGAATTTGTGAATGCTATTTCTTTTTCCAATAATTCCTCAGAGATTTGCATCCTGTAATATAACCTAAACAGCATGCAGTGAAATTGTCTGTGTATAAAACACAAGGAGAAAGGAAAAGAAGTATTGTAATTCTGAAATGTAGTTTTGCCTCTTCTAAAATCTTTTTCATCCCTATGATGTGGAATCCCAAACCTCTCTCCTTTTTTAACCATCCACAGGGAGCTTAAAAATATGAGGGAAAAGGATTTCAAAATAGGACAAGAGTAGCATTGCTCAGACCGAATGCCCATCTAGCAGGGTATCCTGCTTCCAGTAGAGATCAGTCCGGGATGCCTTGGAACGAGTCTGTGAGCTGGGCCAGTATATAACAACAGCCCGTTGGTATATGGTCCCAGCCCCACTTTGGCTTGAGTTTCAAAATGATTTCTATTCCTTACATGCTCTACTATCTCTGCTCTGGTACCTGGAGAAGGAACGCATCCCCAGACCCACTAATGCTGTTTGACATAGTCCATTAGGACTTGAAATTCAAGATTTCTATATCTTTTTCTTTCAGTTGAAGTGATTTTTTAATATTTCTTTTTTTTGAAGGGGAGATAATGTCTGTCTTTAAATACATCTGTTTTCTTTACTCCCTAAAATTTTTTCTCAGAAATTCTGCACTGCCCTGGGGATGGTTTGTGTGAAACAGAGGGTGACTCAGTTTACACTTTTCTATTATCTATATTCTAAATATAAATATAAAGATACATATACACACACATATATAAAATAGATGTATTTTATATATTGATATATTTCTATTATCTATATATAAATATATATATAGATATATTCCCATTATCTATATTATCTGTAGTCTTCCCTATGATATGAGCTTAAGAGGCTGTCTTAAAGATGCTCCCTGGGAATAGGCAGTCAATGAACGTGTGTGTGTGAAACAGAAAGAGAAACTTTGTGGGCTGTCTTGATGTTTAGGACAGTTTGTGTAGGTAAAGGAAGGCCTGAAAGGAGTGACCAAACGAGACACCTATTTACCATGGTAACTCTTGAAATGAATAAAGGACTGGCATGAGTGGGGTCAACAGCCAGGTGAAGGTTCAGAGGAGGACTTTGAGGTGATTGGTGAATATTTTGAAGTAGGGTATCCAGGGTAAAAGTGCCCTTAAATATGCCAGCAGCTGCTGGTGGATTCAGTGTGTTGCCTCTCTGGTATTGTCTTAGATGCTGAGGTGCAATTTGGGTCTTCAGTTTGTCTGCATGTGAACCTGGCAGTGCCTTCATTTATTGCCTGCAGCCCTGGGCAGAAGAGTCCCCTAGGCTTTGTCTTCATTATATTATGACAGTCCTATTTATTTATTTTATTTTAAAAAATCATTAATGTTTGCAAAGTGCTTGGGAGATGACATAAATGCTGGGTGAAGTGCTATGACCTGGAAGGTGAGAGGCAAGCCAGAGCGCTGTTGAAGGTGTGTAAATGCTGAGCACTGCTGTGTGTGACAGGGGTCCTACATAAGTGGCGTGATTTAGTCACAGCAGCGTTAAACAGTTGCATGCTGAGGTACCTTTGCAGGTTTTCGTGTAGCTCAACAAAAGCATCCTGGGGAGGTGGGTGCCCAAGACCCTTCTAACTCCATCAGTGAAAGACTGCACAATGCTGAACTGTCTATTTGGGACTTTGTCCAAAATGTGGAATTCCCACTGCTGGCAATGCAAATCCCATGGGCTATCCCATGGGAAGGGATGTGCGTGCTTTCTTATTGATGGTAACTTCATGGTTCATTGGGGGTTAACGGCAGCTGGAAACACCATAACGTGTGCTTTGCAGTTGGGCTTGATGCATTGTCTAGTGAAACACACCGGTGACCTTCTAAGGCTGTGGCTGTGTCATCTTCCAATTATGTTGACAGTAGAGGCCGTTGCTGCCAAATAAGCAACGTGCTCATTTTCCATATGTTGCCTCTTGCTCCGATTTGGTGACTCGGTGGCTGCATTTAGTCTGCCTAAGCCCACTGCAGCCCACATGAGCCAGATCAGCAGAACCCTGGGGTCTGAAATGCTCTCAGTAAACCTGGCCCATTTCACCGAAACAAGGTTAAGAAGCAGCTCAACAAGATAAGGACCCTAATGCCCCTTTCTTGATGATCTTTACTTTCTCCCTTTTCACTTTCTTGGGTTTTTTTGGTGTGTGTTTTTTTTGTTGTTGTTTTTTTTTTTGACCATGATTAAGAAAGATCAAGATGAATCTACTCTTTCTTTTAAAGCTTATTTATTTACTCTCAATAGAAAATGCACATAGGACCAGAGGAGGTTTTTGATCTTTTGAATGAAATGGCTATTTTTTTCTCCCTTGTTAATTTTTCATGTCCACATCAAAAGTTCTGAAAGCAATATTGCAGCTGTTGAAATGCATCAATGTGGCAGCAGCTTTTTCTGCTTGATGCAACAGTTGCTTTTCCTTCATTACTTTTATAAAGAATTTTGGTAAATAACAATTATAAACTCATTAGTCTCATTACTCTAAATGGAGCAGATAAATGGATGTTTCTTCTGACAAGGATGCATGTAGCAAATGACTGATGGAGTTTAGAAGAGGTTTTGGTTGAAATATTTCATAGTAATTAGGCTACTCAAGAAAATAATTTACTCAGTTTTATTGACAGGAAATTGGAAGCTTCCATTCTACTAATCTATTGTGTAATACACTTAGAAATGTTGGTGGTCAGATTTTGCTTCCAGTGTTTTGTCTGAGCATCTATGATTATATTGCACAGTAATGAGCTTAATGGCAACCGTTGAAAGAGATGACCTTTTGCAGGCCAGACGGAGTAAGCAGAACGGTTTACTAGTCTGGGTCTCTTAACTCTTGCAAAATTAGCAGAAAACATATCATGCAACTAGCATGAGTAATGGGATGCATAAAAAAGTAGCGGGGAGGAAGGATTCTTGTGGAATGTGAATCTGTCTTGTCTTGAACATGGCTGGATTTTAATGTCTTTGGATAGGCCCAAAGGAGAGTCTTCTCATATTTTGATAACTCTGCATCCTTTTAAAACACACCACAACAACACCTCTGGGAAGTGTAAAGCCATGTCTAGTCATAGACTAGACAGGCAGTAAACAGGAGTCATAAAGGATTCCACAAACCATCTAGCCGGTGGAGCCAAGTGACAAGGAGGGAAAACATTTTGTGAGGGGAGACCAGCAGAAAGCCTACTGGAACTAACCGGCACAGGGCATGGCCAGCAGCAGGCTTAGCCAAGGCGGTCAGGAGGGGCTGGGGCCTCCCGGTAGCATCACCGTGTGTGGCATATACAGTCTGTTACCAGATACCATGGGGGTGTCTCTGCAGGTCCCGTATCCACAGGGATTGACCTTGTCTGTGAGGCTGAGCCTTTTGATTGATGATTTGGTTGATTTCAAACAGAACTATTTATATAGGTTTTGCATGGATTGAACACTTCACCTTCAGAAACAGACTGTCTTGGATCTACATGCAGACATGCAGCTGATGGTTTCAAAGAGCTGTTACTTCAATACATATAAAAACCCTGTCATAAACTAGTGGGATTGCTGGAAATGGTCTATACTGGGAATGAAGAACAGGAAACAGGTGCAGTTGCATGTATTAAGACAAGGAATTTTCTGATCCATTAACTTTCTTTGATGGGTGCATGTGAAGGTAGATGTCTCTTGTACGTTCTACTTGCCACATTTGGACTTTGGAATGGTATGGAAGGTGGAATCTGGATGTGGCCTGAAAGTCTACCAGCTTGGTGTTTTACCCCACGGTTGACAGTCCAAGAGCCATCCAGCCATCCCGCAGTCTGACTCCATCCACTCACACTGGGATGGATGTGTGGATGACCCAGGCAGCCCTTTTGCTTCCTTTGCTGAGGCTGTTGTACTTTTCTGTAGGACAGCGTAGGACTAGGGCTGTGCGATGGGCAACAATGTGCTCTGTCTGTGAAGTGATTGAAAAGTTGAAAGTGTGGGTAGATTTTAGTAAATTCGGGAAAATGAGTATAAATAATTTATTGTATCTAGAATAAAGGACTAGTTTTATTCCTGCCAAATCGTTGTGTTCTGAAGGAGAAAGAGAGAGGAGAGAGGGTCCTTTCGTCCACGGGAGACGACCCAGGGCAGGATGGTGGGTGCTGGCCTCTGCAGCTGAGGCCCGTGAGCAAGCGCTGTGCAGAAGGTCCAAAATTCAGCCCCTGGGGGCAGAGGGCATGGAGGGAGCTGCGTGCTGGTCTCTGGAAGTAGATGGTGATGCTTAAAACTGATGGCTGAATAATAGAGCCAAGTCCATGCCAAGCTTGGCGTTTCTGCTCGCAAGCGTTCATGGAGCAAGAAGGCAGCGTAAACTCAAGCTGCAGGCACAATCTGAATGGCATGTATTAGCACATGCTGCTGAAGGCACAGTCAAAGGTCTGCAAACTGATGCTAATTGTTCTTAAATGACTCTGTGGATTAGTTTTGCACATCTGTGTTTTTACATGATGGTGTCACGCAAGATCCCTTTACCATAACATAAATAGACAACAACTCTTTTCTTAATGTTGGCCATTGCTGAACTTCTTCACGAGCATATGTGCTTGTTTAAGGGCACTGGGTTTGCTCTAGTCCTTCCTGTCTTCCCTCTTCAGAGACAGCAGCAGCAGCTGTGGGACTGCTTGTTTACACGCACTGTCTCTTGACACGGAACAGATATTTTTCAACCTTTTACCAAAGTAATCGAAAGGTCCCCAAAGCCTTAATGGAGTCTGAAAACTCAGATGAATGACTTCAAAGTGTGACTTAAAGATTGCTGATGTTTCTCCCTGAATTAGTTACTGAACAATGTTAAATGCTCTTAGGAAAAAAACCCACCTGACTCTGCTGTAACATGGAAACAGACTACGCTTCTTTCAGTCTGAGAAACTGCAAATTTTTGGGCACTGGGGAATGAGCTGTAAATGAGGAAAAAACGAGGTATTTTTAATTCAAAATTATAAATGTTTTCATACTTTCATCTTTCTGATTACAGTATTTTAGATTAGATATTTGGTTTTTTTGTCAATTTTTATGCACTTCTCTTTAATAGTATTAGGGACAAAAAAATCAGGACTTTCCAAATGTGTGAGTTACAGAGGGTCTGTTTGCCTGCGATTAAACTGGATTCAGCTAATGACTGATCAATGTGCTTTGCAGGATGCTTGGAGGCACTGTAGCCTTGATGTGAGCGAAGGGTGCCTGGCAGTGGGAGGTGGGTGCCAGCAGTTCTTCAGCCTCCAGCTCCTGAATCCCCTTTGCTACCCTCCCTGCCCTGGGCAGGTGAAGGTCGTGCTCCCCAGACCCCCACAGCTCCCAGTACCGCTGGCACTGGGAATGCCACTGGATGGCAGCATCTTCCCATGCAATTCTGCAGAGAGGCGAGGGAGACGATCATTAAAGGGAAAAACGGTTAAAAAATATAAAATAAAATTGAGTGGTGAAGGAAGAAGAAACCATGTTGGAGGTTGCCACTTTGAAGACCAGCATGCATCTTTGCTTCAGTGTAACTTATGCAAATCTCTTTTGCAGTATTTGCCTCTTTTCTTTTAATTCCCGTGCAGATAGGATAAATAAATTGAAATGAGGAAATCAAAAGCAGGGTCTGACTTTATTTATTTATTTATTTTTCCCAATGCTTTCCTAATTAGGGGATCTCTTCTAAAGTTGGATGCTGGCTCCTGTTTCTGAGAAGATGAGCAGTATTTGTGGGTTTTTTATGTTCTTTTAACCATTGCAGGCAATGCTTTTTTGGCTGTTTTGGCTTGTGCTTCAGAAGGCAAGCTGACTTGCTTGCCTTGTGTTTGGCCCAGACACTTCCATGCATGAACCTTTAACACAAGCAGCTTAGTTCATTGCCATCAGCTCTTGGGCTTACCTTGTGAATGCCATGATACCTTCTCTCCCACTCTTGGCACGTATGGTGGGCACCACAGCCCTCTTCTTTCTCTCTCTGCCCTTTGGGAACAAACATCTCCAACATGTCCTTCTTCCAGCATCCCCTTGGATATACTGCAGGCTATTGCTTAAGACAACTTAAACCCCTCATTTAGGGTCTGCAGGAGGTGATCCATGGCAGCAGTTCCTCCAATGTCTGCTCCGTTGTCTGCTCCGCTGTCTGATCCCTGGTTTGCCTTCCAGGGTCGACCCAGCTGTTTCTGCCCAGCTGTGTCCAGCTTTTCTGTAAGCTCCCGTCAGGCTGTGCGTGGGAAGGCAGCACACGAGACGGGGGAGAGCTCAAGCTAGTAAGCTTAGTGAAGGATGGGCAAAATTGGTTGTCATAAACCCTGCAGTGTGATATTCCACTGAAGATTTATGAAGAGAAATAAATTTAATCTGTTCTCATCAGTTAATGATTTGAACTGATTAGATAGGGGGATGTGTGCTTATATGTGTAGATAGATATCTATGTACATGTAGCGAAAAACCAATGGATCACATATGCTGACCCAGACAATGGGAAAATAGGTAGCCTCAGAAGGGATTCACAGAATCTCAAGGTTTGGAGTTATTCTATAATAATATTTATGGATTGATTGATTTTCTTGTAGATGGGAAGATGTAATTTGGTCCAGTCCAGCATGGAGGGGGAAAAGGCAACGCTCAGGCAGATCAGCTGTGCTGGCCACGACCTGAGGTGGAAACAGCTGTGGCTGATCAGGAGTAAGTGTTTCGGGATACATAATCTCTCGCCTAGATACAAGCAAACTTCTCAGATGCTTGAGCAAAACTCTCTTGCTTCTCTTTGGAGAGCTGGAGCTCATGGTTTGTTTCAGTATTGCAGAAAAACTTCCTATATTGTTTTAAGGCTTGCTGTTTTGTTGTTTTTCTTGCTTTGTCTCCCCTCACCCCTCACCACAACCTTCCTATGCTTGAAAATACTTGGTGTTAGATAATGTGGTTTCATCTGGGAAAAGTTAGTCGTTCAGAGGGATGGCTCTGTTCAGTCATTCAAGGGGAATTGGAAGGCTGGAGAGGGGAGATGAATTGTGCTTCCCTTGTAACATTTTTCATTTGATTTTATTAATTGTCTGTGTTGTTGTGAGTTAGCTTTGCCTCGCCAATCTCTGATACCACAAGTGTACACAACTGATAGGTGGCTGCCAAGCATTCTCTCCTTCCTCATCTCAGAAATGCTGTTTCTTCATCATGGATGATGATGGAGGAGGATGAAACCAACCTTAATCTTAAATAAAGCTCTGCACATATTGCTGGTTTCCAGGTTATGCTGTTCTGTCTGGTGTGGAAAGTATTGCTGGCGTTATTGCTGAGCACTCAAGACTGTCAACTTATATCCTCAAGTTCCTTTTATTTGCTCCTTTCATCCTCTGACATATACTTGGTCTCATTTATTTGCTGCTCTGCTTTGTCTTCTCGCCAAAGATATGCATGTTGAACTGGCCAGAAGTTATTCTGCCCTGGCCTTATCCAGGCAGCTATTGAATCAGAGACACCAGAGAGAGCACGCTGCAAATACCCTCCACGGCGTGCCTCTTATGGGATCATTAGGATGAAGAGAAAAATGAGGAAGGTGCTGGTACGGGCACCAGCTTTAAAAGGCAGGAGACTGCAGTGCATTTCAGGCCTTTTAAAAAGTAGAGAACAGCCCAGGGTTGTTTTGTGTTGGGTTTTTTGGTCTTTTTTTGTGTGATGCTTTTTAAAAATTTTTAATAGAAATGTCTCTTGCAGAAAAAGAAGCTTTTGAGTGATGTGTCAAGGCAGAGAGCCGGCTGACACTGTTGGTGGCCCTCTCCTCTGTTCATTAAGCACTGCTGGCCAAAGAAATGCCACGTGTCAGGGTGCTCCTGTGCCACGACAGGCTCTGTCTATCGCAGGGCTTGGCTCGCATTCCCAGAGACCAAGGATTTCTGAGGAAAAGCAAAGGGAAACGCTGACAAATCTCCGGGCCCTAAGACAGCTTAATGTGTCCTTGGCTGTTGTACCCTTAGAGCGCAGTGGGCCACTGGAGGGAAAATTAATGATGTTTTGGCTGGGCCATTTATAGAAGTGTGGTTTGTGGTGAAAAAACTCCATTGAATTAGCTGTAAGAAATGTAAAACTGTGGAGCTGAAAACATCTGCTGTTTGTGTATTGAAAACCTGGTCTGCGAGGAGAAAAGATACTGATACATTCTTAATGGTTGCTGTTGTTATTTAGTGCTCCAAAGTAAAAACTAGTGTAGTGGGCATTTTAGAAGAAAAATAAATTGTGTTCTATGTAGATTAATAGGTCATCGTTCCTATAAGCCACAGTAGCTTATAAAGCAGGTGAATTTGCTCAGAGCTGGTTAGACTCCTTCTCCTCTCCTCCTCTTCCACCTATTGCATTAGGGAGGTGTGTACAGCTTGCAAGGCCATGCAAAGAAACCTTAACTGCAAGAGCAAGTGACCTCCAAAAATAATAATAATAATAAAAAGACAACTGTAGACTTTTATTAGAGTAAGATATCTCCAGGTTGCTGAGACAGCTAATGCCTTACCCTGGAAGGATGGTCTGTACATACAGTCAATACTGTCTAGACGTTGTACATTAAGTACAAGCATGATATGATTAAAAGCTTTGCAGCAGACTCCTCGGCTGTTAGTGACCTCTTTCCCCCCCAAGGTTTAGGCCAGGTAAGCGGCACCTACTTCTTCACCTGGCCGCTGCTTGCTGCACAGGGTGAGAACTGTCCGACCTGGTAGTGTATTCCCAGCCCGGCACTAATGGATCCACCTTGGATGGATGGTGTACGGGGCTTTGGGGCAGGGCAGAGCTGGGGCTGTGCCCACTGTGACTGGAAGGTCGGAGCAGCCTCGGGGCACGCTGACCGGTGTAACACCTCAGCAGGCTTAGGTTTATGGCACTAATGGGACTGCATAATTGTGGCCTTGTTTATTAGCCAGGTAATCACGCACGTGTTGATGTCCCCTGTTACGAGACAGCATAGGTAGCTCTCTTGGTTTATCCAGATTAATTATCTGTCAAGGTATGGGTGTGATGGTAGATATGGATGTGAAGGTGTTTAGGCACAGGCTGGTAAAGCACTTGTGCTTGTTTTATTTACATCTGTTCTCTCTGTGTTTTGTTTTTCTCAGTTGTGTGCAAGATAGAAGCAGAAGAGGCAAGTATTCTGAAATGATAGAATAATGTGAACAAGAAACTTGCCCAGTATCACCATCCTTATACTGCTCACTTGTCTCTCTGCTTTTTACATATACATGCTTAATTGTCTACACCTAAACATATAAACCTTCTAAAGCTTTTCCAGGTTAGAAATCTTGTTTATCAATCTCGAACATGTCTCCACTCCTGTTTTAAAAGATGGTTATGCTAGCAGGCATCCTAACATGTAGACATTGCAACCAGGAGTCACATCATTGTTAGCAGAATTAAGACAAGAAATATGAAGCCTGAACAGAAAGGCAGTGTTGTGGAATTTACAGTTTGCTTCCTCTTATCTCCACTGCTTTTTCTTAAGTAACAAAAAACCCAAACATCAAAAAAAACCAAACACACACACACACAAAAAAAAAAACAACCAAGAAAAAAACCCCAAACCAACCAACACCAAACAAAACAAAAATAAAAAACCCCTAAGCAAACAAACCAAACAAAAAAAGATCTGATTATTTTTATGGGGCTTGGCTCATGACTTTGACCGAGCAAAGTAAATGACAGTGGAGCAGGGAGGAGCTTTTCTCATGGCATCCATGTCCCTGGAGCCCGGGTACCCTTGTCTGCCAAGGACGTGGCTCTCCCCTTGCAGCCACCTTGAGCAGCTCCAGCGCCTGGCAGCTCCCAGAAGCGCTCAGTGTGCAGCAGAGGTGATGCTACACAAGCAATGCCTTGTATTCCTGCTCTTATTGCTAGATGGTGCTCTTTGCATTTAGCACATGACTTTCTTCCTTTTTGAAAGCCTGAACTCAGTCAAAAAAAAGTAGAAGGACTGAAGTGACGGATGACCTGTGCACTTTTGTGCAGAGGCAGAGAGGTCTGTGCAGTCCCTTTACGGCACAGCTGTAGCTGGTGCCTGAGAGTAAATCAATAAATGCCCAGATGCAGTAGCAGGCACAAATTCTGTGACTTACTTTCAACCTCTGTTTGCAGCCTTGGTAAAACACTGTCACAGCCCATTTTCCTACCTCTGTTGGCCTCCCTCCTCCACTCCCCTTGGGAAAAATGAAGAGAGGGGGCTGGAGCTTGCTGTAGGACGGCTTGTTAGAGGGGAACATGCCCGTGGCCAGCACCCGCGAGGCAGAGACAGGTGCAGGCTGCTCGTGTACCACTCTCTGCGGCTCTTGAGAAGCTGACCTATAGGCAACCGTGTGTGATGAAATACCTTTTAGCCTCACTTGGACTCCTAAGCGTGCAATAGCTGTCGGTGACTAGTAAGAGATAAATTACATGTTTTTTCCAGTGCTGTCCTTTATAACAATTACATCTTAACAGTGGGAGGAAAGGGGCTAGGTAAAAGTAGGTTTAATCCCAAAGGAATGGCTCATTTCCTCTAACTCCTGCGCTTGCCAGTAGTTCTGTTCTTCCCTCAGCCTCCCTCCCGCTGCACCTCTCTTTCCCCTCACCCTGTCCCTCGGCAAACTTACCTTTGCAGTCCTGGCCTGCTCCTGGCAGGGATTAATGGTTTATTGGAATTCACACACCTTACAGGAGCGTGGCGTGTAGTCTTATGAATTTTATTGCAATGCACCACAGTATATAATTTCATTAAACCTCACATGTCATGGTTATTTGCTGTTATTCCCCGGACCTCTATATGCAGTTTTATCAGTCTCAAATGGCAATGAAATAAAGAATAAAATAAATTGGAATAATGTCTAAATACATGCAGAGGGGTCAAGGGACCCTATATGCTGACTGCAACAACAAATTTATCGTTTCATTTATGTGTGGGTAGGGGAAGGGAGCAATTTCTTCACTGTATTTTAATTAACTATGTTTCACTGCATGGTAGTAAAGATAATAACCATAACATTAGTGCAACTACTACACTATCAAATGCTTGTCACAGCCTAATATTCTGCAACAATATAGCTTCACAATGGAAACATGCACAACAAAAGAGCAGCTTGTTTTATTAATTTACTAGGGCTCTGTGTTTTTGGAAGTCCAGTATGTATTTCTGGCAGACTGATTAAAATAGAAAGAGGTATACATGGTAGAGAATAATATTTTTACTGGTGCAGGATTCATTTGACAAAAGTGTTCCTTCAGGAAAACAGAACCAAGATGCTAATGTTATACCTCATTTATTGCCAGCATATTCAGTGACATTTCATAATGTACATCTGTCAGCCAGAGATATAAATGAATGAGGTGAACCATGCAATTTACCCTCAGGAAGTTCCATTAGAGCCCCCAAAGTATAATATTTATGAGGTCAGAATCAATTAATCAGATAGCTGTATTTGCTTTTCAGCTCAGCATGCTCTTCTGCACCAAGCTGTTGCATTGAGAAAGTCTTTCCTATGTGGTAAGAGGAGTCGGTTTGTATGTACTGCATGTAGGCTGTTTTGTAAATCAATTGCTTTCCTCGCACAGCTTATACTGAATACAAATACAAACTGTAAGTTAAGGGAATGCAGAATAAATCTCTATCAAAATACGTATCAGAATAGAAGACTTGTATCTCTCCTGCTCATTGCTGCAGCCTAGCCCCATGCAAATCTGTTGAAAATGAGAAAACAACCTGGGAGGAAATGGTGCACCTCAAGCAAAGATAATTACGGCAAACAGAAAGTCTTCTGGGGGAAGGAAGAAAAAAAAAGTTGATTTTAAAAAGTTGAGAGCTACTGATTTAACCAGAGGAACTCAACTTTATGAAGGCAACCCACAGTGCATTTTAAGATGTGTTACCAAAGTGGTTTTCCTTTGCAACCATATTCTGGATGCTCCTGGCTTTGATTCCCCCTTCTCAGTTTGATTGACTGGTTGGTTGTGCATGTGAGAACACATGTGCTGTTATTTTCACTGTAAATTGCAGGCGCTGGGCTATTTTCAGATGTCTTACAAGCCACTGTTGGCACTCGGAGACCGGAGGAGCAAGCCCTTGGCTGTGCCGGCCAAGGGGTGTCAGGGCTGAGCCCCTGGGGTGCAGGCAGACTGCGGTCCAGCTGGTGCAGGGCGTGCTGGCTCCTGCAGTGAGCAGCCCACGGGCTCTGGGCACCAGCCTGGCCAGTGCCCAGGGATGGACAATCAGTTCCTAGGAAGTGGAGTCTTTCTTGTGAAGCAATTTCAAAAAAGCTTCACTGTAGTTTAGATCTGGGGAGGTTTCGCTCTGCATACGGAATGAATATTGATCATGCTGCTATTTTCTTTCATTTTTTTTTTTTTTTTTCTGTAGACGACAGATGCAAAAGTTAAATTTTGGTTGTAAAATCTGTGTCAATATGTTTGCGCTGTCATAACTGATGCCAAGATGTGATCCAGCATTTCTTAGTTTCTTTGAAAAGGAGTTTATTTAAGACGGTTCAAAAATTACCTGTTGTCTAATGAAATGACTTGTCCCCAGAACATTTCTCCAGGATGAAAGCAAAAGCAGGAAGGGCATATCCAAAATCACTGATAGCATTATTCCCAGCAAAGCATTACTTGGGAAAAAGTCCCAGAAAATGCTTTTTTTCCCCAGTCTTTGAGTAAAATCCATAATAACCAGTGTATTTTGTATGCAAAGCTTCCCATTTTGTTGTGGGGAGATATTTTATACCTCAGAGTTGGTCATTTGCTCCTGAACGATGAGGATGGTAGGATATAGTTGGGATTTTTTTCAACCAAACTATTGTTAGGAAATGCTGATACATCCTCAAACCAACCCCCCCCAGGGTGGGAGTTCTGGGCACGGGAGGAAGGAGGGCTGAGGTCCCCACGCACCACACAGCTTGCAACTGCTGGGTCAGAAATGAAAAGCAACGTTCAACCCACATCGAAGAGCCAGGAGACAGTCCAATTTGGAAGAGGAGCTTCAGTGTGAACCATGTATACCTAGGGTAAGTGCACTCAACTTACCAGATACTCGCTGGCCAAGTGGGGAGGAGGAGGGTGAGTGTGAAGCTGAACAGCCTCACCAGCTGCGTGGGGCAGAGCTATCAGCCATAGATCAGCCGTCTAATTTACCAGGGATATAGAAAAGTGAGTTTGAGCCCTTGCTCTATAGAAGTCACTGCCTGTGACTTGAATGCTGCTGCTTCCATTCCCAAGCGAGCATCCCAGCCATCCCTTAGGGAATATCTCCTTTTTTGGGGGGGGCTCCTGTGCGTCAGAATGAAACAAATGTCAAAGCCCCGAAGCAGAAATCTGCCTGCCCGTGCCGCAGCAAAAGGTGGAGCTGGGCGTTAAGGCATTCTCCACTGTGGTAGACGTGACTCTCTTTATCAGACAGCTAGCTTATCAGCAAATGCAGTATTTTTTGAGCATGATGTGTGCAGGGTCCGACTTATGTATATTTATTCTCAGTACCTATCTGTATCAAGGCACAGCGACCATCGGTGTGTTTCTGTCTGCTTGCCTTGACTTTCTTTGGGCTGGTGAGCATTAGTGACGGGGTACCATTGACGAGCTGGAATTCACCATATTTTTCTGCTGCATGATTTTGCTACTGAAGCCTTGTAAACAGAGGGCAAACACTTCTGGAACAAGAGTGAACACCCTGGTTTACATATGAATGAGTATTTGTATGGGCCTTTATTCCCAGCATTTATGCAAATACAAACTCATGCATGCGAATGGGTGTGGAAAAGGGAACAAAACACTGGAATCAAAATGAGAGGCTGGATTCATGAAAATGTTTATTTTCCACTATTTGTCCTGCTCCCTCTATCTCTTCTGTTGGGCAAAGGTTTCAAAAAATTGCCTGTACCAACTGTGAGAGTGGTTTTGGTATGAGGCTTTCTGACGTGACCAGCAAGCAGAAGGAAAGAAGAAAGGAAAGCTCATCTGCATGGAGGAAATGCCACGTAGCGGTTTCCAGTCAATATTCCATGTTTTCCTGCATCATCTACCATTGTAGGACAACTCAGGGGACCAAAATCACTGATGATTTTAGAGCAAGATGAGGAAGTAATCACTTTCTTGTCAGGAGTATTATTGCAGGCTGCTCTGCGCTAGCATATAAGGCAGTTTAGGCTTTGCCCTCTTTTCCTGAAAGTGGCATAGTAAGCACATTTTTTTATCTGTACAGGTGAACTCTGCTGCAACCAGCCAGGACTGTCTCATCCTCCTGTCCATCGATACAGTCCCTGTCACATGCCACCCTGCACCATGCAGCTGGGAACGCTCTGGGATGCTGCTGGGCGGCTCGGGCTCAGGCTGTGGGCACTGCTGGGGGCAGCGCTTGATAACCAGCTCTTACAGGTAACTGCTTCCCCAGGGGAGCAAGAGCAACAGTGTCATGGATTAGCAAAGGAACAAGAAGTGGCCAAATGACTGCATCTGGTTATTGCATGGCAAGACCTGAAGCAAGCAAGGTCAGATGTTGCCTCTTAATTTATTATAGATCCTTCATCTCCCATGGTTCTTGGAGGTCTCTGTAGATTAATTTATGTGTGTGTTTGTGTTCCCTAGGTTTTATGGACCTTTATTACGGAAACATTTAGTTTTTCTTATCTAGGCTTGCCTTTTAGGGTTCTACTTTTTAAAATTGTATCTGTTTTAAGTTTTCACATTAGCATATGCAGCGATTATTTACTGAGATACCACCATAGGATTCCATCCAGCAGATGAAGGTAATGCTCCCTCTGCCCAGATCTGTCCCCCTTTCCCATATGACAATCCCCAGTCTGCAGAAGATGGGTCCTGTGACCAGGGGTCAGATGCCCATCACTCATGTATGCCATGACCCCTTTTAACGCATAGAGTTACTGGTTAGCTGCTTACCTTACAGCAAAAGTGATGACACGGTCACCTTCTCAGACGTCCTCCAGATCCCTCTTGCATGCTACAAATAGCTCCTGGTGGCTCCTGCAAAGCCTCCCAAGCTGTATCTTAAACTAATATTTGACTTATAAATGACAAAGAGGAGAGGCAAAAATGAAACCTCTGTAGAGGCGGAGAAAGGGAGGAAAATCTGATCATGACACATTCTTTAAACAAGACCCCAGAAAAGTTAAACGATTGTATTTTGCTTGACTGAGAAGATTTATGATCTTTGCATAGAGGGAAATCTTAACAAGACCTTGAAAATTAGGTAAGAATCGTATTTCTGAGCATTTTTCATCCTGAACAAGGAGACAGGAAGAGAAAGAAGAAAGTAGCAAAGTTATTACAAAGGAATGTATTTTCAGCCATCTGGGATAGGGAATGGTATCACAGAAAAGGACGATCTGAAGACTGAAGACCAAATAATACATGACAGCATGCTGAAAAGAGGAGTCAGGGAGTTAAGAGCAATCAAGCAAACCCAGGAAAACTAGTTATTACATGCAGAGAAGGATGCTGAATAATAATAATAATAAAGATATAACTTGAAAGTTTTTTTAAATGAGAACAATAAAAAAGCCTTTCTACATCTGAAGGCAATGTACAGTGACTGAAAACCAGGGAAAACACCTCTATGACTAAATAAACCAAGGTAAACTCTAGGTCAGAAAGGTCCACTGATAATTGTGTGGGGAAGAGAATTCATCTGACTGTTCAAAAATTAAAGACACAGTAATACTGTGAGGGAGGATGCCAACTCAGGCTTAAGGCTGATGGTCTAGGGGCTTTAGAAAGAAAAAAAGAAACAACAAACAACAAAAAAAGAACAAAAAAAAACAAACAGGAAGAGAGCATCTGGTCTGTCCAACATGATGAACACAGGCAAAGGTGCCTAGAGGTTTAGTGTTCTTCAAGCGGTTTGGTAGTGAAGTAGAAAGCCAGAAGAGTGTCTTTGCATTTCAGTGACTCTAGAAGAGGCACACGAGGCTGCTGAAAGTGGCAGTGAAAGAATGAAAGGAAACAAATATAAATATGGTTAACACTGTGCTAAGAGCTGGCGGGACATAGCAGGGGAGGAGCTCTGCACTGACGGAGGTATGTGGCTTTTGTACCGGAGCCAGTGGGTACCGCGCACAGGGTAAACTTGTTCTGCATATACTGCCTGCTAACGACCGTATGGATAATGTACCTCTATTTATCTGAGACTATCCCCAGAGAAAAATACAAGGGAAGCTCTATGGAAGCTGTGCAGAAAGTTTGTGTCTCTTTTTGGTGAAACACATACATCTTAGTGAAGTCTGTCAAAAATCAGTGGTAATGAGGTTAGCATATGATATTGTTAAACTGAAGTAAAGGGGTCCCCTTATGCTGATTTATTTGAATTGGGATGTACATAGAACTATGTGTTTTCTAGACAAGGGTGAGTTCAAGTTAGCCTGCAGTTTGAATTTATGCCATGTTCTTCAACAATTTACTAAAATAATGGCCTAATTCTCTGTGAGATGATTCTGTGACTGAAAAAGCTTGTATTTGAACCAGTATTTACTTGCTGTTTAAAAAAAAAAATATTAGACTTTATATAAGAATTTCAGTTGTCAGGGATCAGAGCAGGGCCAGGCACCCTGCACTGATTTATTGCTGCTCTTCTAGCTGCAGGTAATGTGGAAGGACCTTAGTGGTGTTATGAAGGTTTTTATAAAGACAGCTTAAAGCCCGTCAGAAATTGCCATTATTTGATAGCTGGCTGAATGTGTGTGTTGTCCTGTCAATAAAAGTGTTTGTTAAGCAGTCAGCTAGGTTTTCAGAGTGCTGTTATCACCAATCACTTTTCTTTGAAATGAAGCTGGTTTTAATAAATATTCTTATTCCAGAACTAACTCTCCTGTTGCTTTTTCATGTTTACCCCAGCAGAAACTGCATGGAAATCTAACAAGTCTCTGTATTTGATCTGATGTAACCAGGAGAATAGAATTGGGCTTGATGTCTGAGCTGTGTACAATGTGTGTAATACATCAACATTTGTCCTGCTAGATAAATCAGGAGAGGGGAGGAAAGACATAATAGATTTAATGTTTCCACTCGGCTTATCCAGACTCAGGATCACCGTGCTGGACTGGGTTTACGTACCAGAGCTGTAGCTGGGTAACCCAGAAGCCTGGTGCACCTCTGTCTCCCCCAGGGTTTTAAAAAAGAAGCTGATATCAGGGCAATGATGTCTTCATGGAAGGGATGGTGAATTATTTTTGACAAAAGCAGGGGAGTGGGGAAGCTGCGCTGCAAATGGTTTTTTAGCATGTTTGGGTCCTGCGGAAACAGTTTGTGTAGTGTTCCTGACTGAACACTGTGGCCAGTTAGTATTAACCCTTATTGGCAACGGATTTTTATTTTTTTTTAATGTAAAATGCTTGGAAAATTTTGCAGAATAAAGACCTTTTGAGAGTTATCATATAGTATTCATTAACAGGTTCATTCTTGATTGCTGGGTTCTTTACCTGTTACTGTATTTTTAACCTATTCTTAAATAAACTTATCATGTCCTGTACCAGCAACTTCCCCTTTAACCTGATGTGTAATGTATATTTTTATATGCTTTTTATATGCATCTATTCCTTTCACAAGTGAAACAAAAATCCCTTGGCTTTCTAATAATGAATTTTTTTAAGTATATGGAGATTAAGGCTCTAGGTGTGGGCTGTGCCAAGCTAAATCTCAAAAGGTTGATTATAAACTCTTTACTGCTCCACCTTTAACAGGGATGTAACGTTGACAGTCCTAGTCTCTAGCTCATAAGTAGAGCCTGGTTCTCTCTCCGTTTCTATATGCTGAGGTGTGCCTTACTTATAGCGATGGCTCCCCTGGTTTCTGAGGTGATTGCATGCAGAACAAAGTGGGGTGTGGAAAGTGTGAAACCAGTGGGATCAGACCCTCGGTGATCCACACTTTTGTGCAGCCTCCAAGTGCACCACCCACCCTTCTCAGGCTCTGAAGCCTGGGATGCTACAGCATCGCACAGTTAAACTGGAAAGGGAGCGGGGGCAGGTCATTTTGGCGATGCTTCAGTGGCACTGGACACTGTGGATCACTTGGTGGTCTCTGTACGCTGCCAGAGCAACATGCTGCCCAATTCGTGTTGAAGTCGTGTGGGGAGGAGGGTAGCACAGAAGCCAAGAGGCAATGGGGCTAGGAAGCTTCTTCTGCGAGTTTTTTAATGTGGGCTGTGCTCCACAGCTGGGAGGAGAGCAACCTGCCAGGTGGTGCACTTGCCACCAGCTTGGCCCTCCTCACCCGTCTGACGGGAGGCCTGTTCAGCGCCTTCTTCCCTGGTGACATGCTCCTTGGATTTGATCTAGCCCACCTGGAGTGAGCGGGATGTCCGGGAGCTGGGGTGCGCAGGATTGTGCACAGCCGCTGGTGACGCTGCGCCCCCGCCCTGCAACAGCACCTTGTGCCAGGGACTGGGTGCTGCAGCCGTGGCATGGTGACCCACTGGTTTTGTCACCTAGGTGAGATCGCTCGCAAATATCAGTGTTGCGATATCTATTCAGCACGCAGCTTTAGAAGTTTATTTTGTGGAAATCTCTTCTTCCCTCTTAGGTCTGTGATTTTAAGAGGAAAGTTATCTTGGATGGCTTCCTGTCCCAGGGAGTGCTGAGGTCTTTTTTGGAGAGGCAAGGGGTTAAATGTTTTTGTTCAGACCTCATCCTTGCTGCTGCTACAAAGCAGATAAAACTTTGCATGAAGGCTGAGTCATGATACCTGGTTAAGAGGATTGTATAGCAAATAGGCAATTTTTTTTTTTTCCATGCAGGGATGGGCTCTGCTAAGACATACTTATGTGTGGGGACGTGCTGATGCTATAAAACAGCTTTTCGATTCATGGTCAAGAGGTTGTGGCACGTTACAGAAGCTTGCCAGGCATTAGATGAGGTGAAGGGGCTGCTGCCCCCCACGTCCCGTGGCAGCTGGGGCTGCCTGTCCTTGCTGATCCTTCAGTGAACCCCTCGAGCTCAGCACGGTGACCCGGTGACCCGTCTCCTGGGGTCTCCTGTTCACTACTCTCCTCTTTCATGGCACTTAAACTGGGCAAGTTCTGCTTTATCATGGAGATACAACAGATAAAGTTTTATTATGGAGAACAAAAGACCTAGAAGTGTGCAGAATGGTGATTAAGCCTTGCTGCAGAGATTCAAGGGATCTTAGCATTTAAAAGAATTTACATGAATGATGTGAGTGGTCTCCAGCTTTTCCAGACCTGTAGGAGTAAAGGCTCATGTGTGCAGTGGCTAGAGAAGGAGGTCGTGTTCACGGCTTGGTCTGCTGTCACACAGACAAGATATATCAATCACAGACAAGCTGGACCGGGCACATTTCAGGCACCCATCTAGCCCACCCCACACCAACCAGCTCACGAAGCTCTCCAGTGATGGGGTTCCACATGTTAGACAGGAGTTTGCAGTCAGGTCCTGGATGATCTGCCCTCCTTACTCTTTACCTTCTCATCTTTTAGCATACCTGCTAATATTTCCATGTCAGTATTTCTTGCAGATGTTGTTAGGTTTTCTCACTCTTGTGGGGCCATTTGACGTGGCTGTGATTGCAGGGAGCCCCAGCGTGTGTGTCGTATACACTGCAAACAGCTCAGTGCACTGGGATGGTCAGGATCACAGAAGGTTTTTCTAAACAGGAAGGAGAAAAACAAGTAACAAAATAAAGTAACATCACATTTCTTTTTAATTTCCTTGAAATGTGCCCTCAGAAAGGGTAATAGTGGTTTTAATGTATATAACTACCTTAAAATAATAAAAAAAAATCTTTCTAATCCTTACTTTAGATGAGTATTTCAAAGTGTGTTCTGTCAAAGCTTTTCTGACACGCAATGATATTTGCTGTGAATCTTCATATGATAGAAGTATTTAGTAAATTAATTTCAAAGGATTAGACTTTCACTGCAGATGGGTGTTTGTGCCTTATTTCCCTTGAATCTTATAATTCCATCTCTCTCCTGTACCTGCAACACATGAATAATCTTCCTTTGCTTCCATCATGCTCTAGTAACTTTGGTTTGTTTTTATCAGCTGCTTTTAATCCTTTTGGCTTTTTCCACTTAGAGCAGCAATGGAAGTTTCAGTGGTGAGATGGTACTTAGATTGCTGGCTGGGGTTAAACCATGGCACAAGGCGATATAGTAAGTGATAAGAATGTGCCATGATGCCTTCATTCCACTTTTTCCTCACCTTCCCACCCTGCTGTAATGACATTCATGTGAGAGCAAAAGTGAACAAAGAGCATGCACATACAGAAAAGGGAAATATCTTTATATTTTGCTGAGCTTTCTTATTGCTGAAATGATAAATGCAAGATTAATGCTGGGCTTTGGGTACATGCTCAAGGAGCAAGACAGAAGAGTCTAGAGGTTGAGGGCTGCAAGGTGATGCTCATGGCCTCTCTAGTCTGACCTCCCACATAGCTGAGGCTATACTGACATTCTTGTGCTGCCCAGGAGAAGGTGGTAACCGGGAGCATGTGTTACATTTTTCAGAGTTGGCTTTTTTTTGTTCTTGTCCTGGACAGGCCAGCTGTACTCACAGCTGGGGGCTGGCAGTGCCCCTGGGAGCCAACGCCGTGCAGCGGGAGAGGTAAGCGCCCGCTGCGGTCAGCTGTGGGTCAGTGCCGGGGGACTTGGCAAGTCTGTGTCACAGAAAGAGCAGTGACACCCTTTGCCAGCAAGAAACTCAGAGGGAATACAGATCCTGCCAGGGCCCTGGGGCTCTGGACTGCTTCTGGCACCTGGATGGGTCCTTGACATGCCTTTGCTTTCGCTTCTGTTGTATTCAGCTCAACTTCTTTCCATCCATCTCCTGTGAATTCCCCAGTGATTTCAGTAGGTGGGTTGCTCTTCTTTGAGGGAAGGGAATTTTCCTTTTTCTGCTTCTTTGTGATAGGAAAGTTGGCTCCCATTTTCAAGCCATTGGGAAATAGAAGAACCATTAGGTAGGAGCACTGAATAAACTGTATATCACAGTAATCTGGACCTGTACCATAGGCAAGGTTATGCCAGCACTTGGTCTGGTTTGTGGGTGTGACACAACTGTGCCCCACTCTCCCGTGGCAAAGCACTGATTGATGGTACAGAAAAAGGCAGTAAGATATGGGGCAAATTAATTATTTCTCAGAGAGGGATTCCCCCTTCCAAGCATGTGAGATACTTCCAAGCAAGTAGCGCTCCTCTGAGCAGCAAGAGCCGCCTCAGCTCTTTCTTTCTGCCCTTTCTGTGATAGGAGAAAGTAGACCTCAGCTCCTTATTTCTGCAGTCACAAAATTTTAGTTTTACGTATTTTGCTGAAAAGCAGTGAGCCAACCCTGCCAATAATCATCCTCTGCACTTGCACCCCAATTCCTGGCTGAAAATGAGACATAGTGCTTTTGAGAGGTGGAAACTAGGGGAAAATCCCTTTTCTGCCCCTTTAAACTCCATATTGGTAGACAAGGGCACTGAGGACAGAAAAGTGTTCATGCCAGCTGCCATGCCTACTTGGAACCCCATTAACCCTTTGCAAGACAGAATTCCTGCTATGCTCCAGAATGTTCTCTGTAGCTTTGCTTTGGCAAGAGCTGTTCACCTGTCCCAGGGAAGAAGGAACAGAGAGGGGCTTCTTTCTGCAGATGGTTCCAACACGACTATTTATAAATGGTCTCATTGATTATTCCTGCTGGTTTTATTGCTGTGGTACCTAGAGGCATAGATCGTTCAAAATAACTACATTTTAAGAGAAGTAGTTTAACATCTAGTCCCAACCCCACCGAAACCTGTGTAAAAGCTGCCAGTGATTTGAATGTGACCTGGACTGGGCTATTCACATCTTAAACCCACACTGAGCTGAGAACGCCCGGGGTGTGGGTACCCAGCGCCTTTCCCAGCTACCTACAGCTGCGACACGTGTTGGAACGTGTGGAAAATCTTCAGTTTCAGGGCTTTAGTAGAAAGTGGGGTTAATTTATAAATAGCAGGATGTTATAATGGTACCTTAACAATGCTCTGACAGTGTTTCGTAAGAAATTTGTGGCTGACGTAGGATTTACTTTTTTCTACCATCTTTGTGTCCCTGGATGGATTGTGCTCTTTCGTTTGGTTGGGTACACGTGTTCAGACCTGTAGACATGTTCAGCTTGTTTTATGTGGACAGCATGTTGAGTGGTTAATGTCAAGTGTTAATGTGAACTATTTATGAGATTTCTGGATGGATTTTAATAGTATTAAATTAACGGAGAGGTGTGTTACCTAAGATACAGGGTTTGCATCGCTTCTTTTGCATTGTCAAAGAGTGGATTGAGAGATCATACGTAACCTCTTAGATAGGTTTTTTTACTCCCTCTTGAAAGTGGCCACTTGTCTGCAGACAACATGCTGATGAGGATATATCTCTTAAGAAGTAATGCAAGAGGAGATAAAGAGAAACAAAGGCCATCAGTCTTTTAAGGCAGGTAAGGTATGAAAAAGGGGTCTCCTGTGCTACTTTATAAGCAAATTAACTGTGTGGAGTTTTCAGCTTTAAATAACGAATGATGCAGTCTCAGACTGTCACATGACAGTTTCTTTAAGGTTTGCACTCCATTGATTGACTTACACCAGTTTCTAGAAAATGAATGGACCTGGACTACAGAGAAAACTCTGTGGGATATCAGATTTCCTCTTTTTAGTACAGTGCAAGCAGGTCTAACAGTGAGCAGGCAGTGGGATACTGTATTTTTATTACGATGCTGTTCCCTCAAGCATATTGCAATGACAATAACAAAATTAACAAAACACATTGTGGTCATTGCTTTTATTTACATGGCATCTGACTGGGCTTAAAGACCTCAGCATTCAAGGCTGCCAACAGGAATGTTTCAGAAACGCTATATTAATTTAATATGAAAACGTGATTCAAAAGATGAATAAAGACATTTGACCAGATTATGCCATACTGATGAGGGGTTGTATTTTCCTCTGTTCAGAAACGTGGAGTTAGTGTCAGTCAAAGGTACAGCCCATACCTACCGTCTGACACCCACAGGGTGTTGCACACCTCACCAGTGCAGCGGTGGGATGGATCTCTGCCCTTGCAGAGCACTGCAGGTAGGAGGAGGAGCAGGTGAGTGTGTGGATTGAGGACGAACTCCAGGCAGTGGTCTGCGGTGTTGTAGCCCTGTGCTTTGGAGGTCTGATGCTGTATTGTTTGTAAATGAAACCTTTTGTTCGATGAGATTTACAGGCAAGTTTGGGCAAATAAAACATCTAATTTGAGTAATCTATTTGCTGACTAAAACGCTGTTTGCACATTACACTGCTTAATTACTTCAGTCTTGTAGTTGTCTAGCAATGTCTCAATCTGTTATATCTGCCAGAATTAAGGAGTGGAAAGGAATTTGTTTGGGTTTCATTCACCGTGTAACAATTGTACGAAGCCATAAATGGAGAAGCAATGTTTGTCCATTTTAATATTTCTTGTGACAGTGCCACAATAGCATAAAATAAAGGACAAAATATCACTGGAGCATCTCTCTAAAGTTTTATGGTTTTTTGAAAGCAGTAATATGCAGCCTGAGAATGCAGTTCATAAAATAAATGCTAACAAAATAAAAAGTAGCATAGTCTCATCATTGTTCCAACACAGCTCTTAGGATGAAAGAAAATTGTATGTGAGCATAAAAGGAAGAATATATGCAATTAACCACTTTGTGCACTTTTTTCTATTTAATTCAAATTGTGAGAGCACAACTTGTGTGAGGTTTATATATAGCCCCATATAACTCGTAACTCAGCAATCCTGCCGCAGCCATGTACGTTCTGTACAAGGGATGAAAAAAGAACAAGGCTGGCTGTCTTCTCAGGGCATCGCGCTCCCTTATACTTGTGTGTGCCTGTGTTTTTAATTTGTTTTCCTCTTGGTAACATCTGTGTAAGAAAAGAGCTGGAGTGGGAACAGAATTGCTATATAAAGCTGCACATCTCAATCTTTTTAGAGCAAAGACCACCTGATCTTGTGGGGAAAAAGAGATATTACACCAGTATTTTCCCTTTGCCACCTTAGTTAGTTATGAACATTGGATGTTCATTTATTACTTTGATTCTTTCCAATACCAATTGTTTGCACTTGTGGGAACATGTATCTGCTGCAAAGGTTTCATGAGGCACCGTGCAATGTCTCAGAGGTTACTGGGTTTGACTAGGAGCAGGAACACTGATCCTTTAGAGAATACTTTCTGGAAGAACAGTATCTCACATAGGTCATGCAGCTGAGAAACGTGACATGTTTGGAGTGTTTTTTTGTTGCCTTCTCCCATTTAATATGATCACCACCCTGGCAGGCCTGAGAGAAACACAGAGAAGCATTTCTTTCCTTATACTGAGTTGGACCTTGGTGTCACGCTCTTCTCTTTACAACTGGCTTCAGCTGCTGCTTGGGAACTTTGCATATGAGACAACAAATGCTGCAGCAGCAATGTTATTTATATTTTTAAGAGTGCCATGTGTGAATTTGTTTGTTTTGAAAGAGCTGCGTGTGTAAGGGAAGCATCTGACCTTTCTGTAATTTCTGAAATCTTGACTCCTTTCCTTCCCTCCTTCCAAACCATCATCTGTTCACAGCTGAAACCCTGGTCTTCACTACTGGCCACAGTCCGTGTTTGTTTCTGAGGGATCTTTCTTATATTGCAAGGTAAGAACTAGCAGAAATGTAAGCACTGAGGTATATTCCCCAAAGCTTTTCTAAAATGTTTATGCCAGTGGCAAAGATCCTGTTTGACATTTTACCACAATGGAGTTGAATGCAAGAGCTGCAGGCAACTGCTGCTGACAGTCACTTGCACTTGGTCTCTGCTAGCTTGCCAGACACTAGGCTCCCCTATTTGTTAGGCTCTGCTCTTGAGCTCCAACTGCTCCTTGTTCAGACTCTCAGACTGCACCTCAGGTAGCTGGCGTGTGGGAAGCCCTGAGCTCTCAGGTCGTGTGTCACCTGCTGCTCTGCGGCCACGTCTCAGCTCCACACCATGTTGCAGGGCACACGTTCACCGTGCTCTAAGTGAGGCATAGTCTTGCTTTCTATACAAGGAAATTTGGGAGCACAGCCTGGAAAAGGCATGTGGGATTTTTGACCAGATCTCCCCCGGAAGGTGGGGAGGCAGGAACACCAGAACATGCTGCTGCATTGTGTCAATATAGATGATGCTTTTAAGGGGTCCTTCTCAGTTCCCCAGTCTAACCACTGCTGGCAAAGAAGAAGAAAGAAGGAAAGTAGAAGAAAGGATGAAAAAGAAGAAGAAAGAAAGAAGGAAGGAAGAAAGAAAGAAGGAAGGAAGGAAGGAAGAAAGAAGGAAGAAGGAAGGAAGGAAGAAGGAAGGAAGGAAGAAAGAAGGAAGGAAGGAAGAAAGAAGGAAGGAAGAAAGAAGGAAAGAAGGAGGAAAGAAGGAAGAAAGAAGGAAAGAAGGAGGAAAGAAGGAGGAAAGAAGGAAGAAAGAAGGAAAGAAGGAGGAAAGAAGGAAGAAAGAAGGAAGGAAGGAGGAAAGAAGGAAGAAAGGAGGAAAGAAGAAGAAAGGAGGAAAGAAGAAGAAAGGAGGAAAGAAGAAGAAAGGAGGAAAGAAGGAAGAAAGGAGGAAAGAAGGAAGAAAGGAGGAAAGAAGAAAGAAAGGAGGAAAGAAGGAAGAAAGGAGGAAAGAAGGAAGAAAGGAGGAAAGAAGGCAGAAAGGAGGAAAGAAGGCAGAAAGGAGGAAAGAAGGCAGAAAGGAGGAAAGAAGGAAGGCAGAAAGGAGGAAAGAAGGAAGGCAGAAAGGAGGAAAGAAGGAAGGCAGAAAGGAGGAAAGAAGGAAGGCAGAAAGGAGGAAAGAAGGAAGGCAGAAAGGAGGAAAGAAGGAAGGCAGAAAGGAGGAAAGAAGGAAGGCAGAAAGGAGGAAAGAAGGAAGGCAGAAAGGAGGAAAGAAGGAAGGCAGAAAGGAGGAAAGAAGGAAGGCAGAAAGGAGGAAAGAAGGCAGAAAGGAGGAAAGAAGGAAGGCAGAAAGGAGGAAAGAAGGCAGAAAGGAGGAAAGAAGGCAGAAAGGAGGAAAGAAGGCAAGAAGAAAGGAGGAAAGAGGGAAGAAAGGCGGAAAGAGGGAAGAAGAAAGAAGGAAGAAGGAAGTGAATAAAAAAAACCAAAAACAAATGGATCCACAAAAAAAAAAGCTGATGCTGATTCACAGGTGGGTCTTCTGTGAAGAAAGAAATCCTCACTGACCTGCTAGGGTACCCTCAAAGCACCCACACTCCTTGGATACAGTATTTAACTGACTTCTGGCTTGGCTGCTGCCGACCCTCTCTCAGATCCTTTCTAATTCACTTCTAAGTACCCCCTTGCACCGATCATCTCCTAACCTGCGCCTGGGGGGTACTTCTGAGTTTGTTGCCCAATCCATGGGAGAAAGCTAATGCCTGAGTTGACACCATTACCGGCTTCTGGTGTGACCATTCCACACCATCTTTCACCCACGTTCATCTGAGATTTTTCTGACAGCTGTGGATGTCCTTGGATCTAAAAGTAAAGTATATGCCAGTCATGTTGCCTCATCTCACCTCTAGATAATTTCTGAAAGCTGCAGATTTTTTTTCAGTTGGCAGTGAAGCTGAACAAATTAAAATGCTAAATCAGACCAGGACTTTTCAGACCTGGAAATACTGAAAATGAAAATGTGGCTAGAAATAATAGCGCTGTATTGATTCTGACTGTATTGGAGACTTGGAGTCTCTTTGCAGTCTTAATTCTGGTACAGATGTAAGATTTCTCCAGCGTTGACTTTGGACTTAATAAAACACGGTCTTACCAGTATGTATCACACTCCTCTATCCTTGCTGCCACAGGGACAGGTCTCTCACTCCCCCGCTTCTCTTTCCTCTCCCTAAACAAGGAATTCTGAGTCGTTTCCATTCTGATGAACTATATTTATTTTCATTGCAGTATTAGGACTGTCCCAATTGGCTAAACATACTACAGAAATGCTCTGTTGTTCTTTAAAAGGATTAGTTTCAAAGTCTCCTACTGTTCATGATATGCTTTTGCTTTTCTATTGAGCAAAATTTTAATAAATCTCCCCCAGCTTTGTCATTTGGGAATTTTATAATGTACTAAGATATTTTCCAGTCTTTCTTTCACAAGGTTAATTTTGAGGTCTCATACCCATTGTTAGAAGTTCTCTGTAGCTTTGGTGTTGTACAAGAAATGCAGATATTAGAAGCTCATTATTTAAATATGTTTTATAAGAGGTACCAGTAATGATGAGTCAACCAGTTTGGACAAAATAGAAACTGTTTTGTCTTTACAAATTACTGCAATGTATATTCTTCCAAAATATTTTTGAAACTGTAAATTTTGATAGGTTTTCCCTATTATTTTATGTTCTTTTTATTCTTTTTAGGCCCAAAGAATCCAAGTTCTGCCCATAACTTGCTTTCACACACTCAGGATTTGGAGATTTGAGGTAGCTTCTGAATTTTCTGAGTTGTTTAGTCACGTTAATCAAGAGAATGAAAGCAGCACTAAAGTAGTAGTATTCATGAATATTCATTCCATGTCTCAGATGAATTGAGTTTGAGAAGGTTTTTGCAACTGATCTATGATCAAAAATGTCAGAAATGTTTACCAGAAGAGCAAATTTCATTGCAAATGTTGCAGAAAATTTCCAGAAACTTAAGTATTTAATTGTTTTAATTGGACACTGTGAAAACACATAATGACTCTTCCATTATCCATAAATAGCTTGTCTTACTGATTAAATTATTAATACTGAATAAACAGAGGAGAAGAGGAGGAACAGGCAGTGATAGATAACAGACAATTCACAGATGGAATGTGTTTAGTTGTCTTGTTCATGAAGCAATTTCAACCTGCTGATGTATTCCTTGAAACCTTTGATCAGTTTAGTGGGAGTACATGATAAAACAGACTAAATTCAATTACCACATTGAAAAATAGGGAAGGTTAGTGTGACTTTCCTTATTAGTCAAAAATAAATTATTTTTTTTTAAGGGCGCATAGGGTTTGTGACATGTGGAACAATGACTTAGGCTGTTAAATTGTAACTTCCATTTTCATAGAGTTTATAAATATTTTTTTCTGAATATAATTTAAGTAGCATTACTAGCTTGCCCTTTATGCTTAAAGGGCAAGCTATATGCAGATTGGGATAAATACAATAACTTTCAAGGCATTGACTCTGAAATGGTTTAACTGATATATTGCGTTGCATAACTGCCATTGAAATAAAAATTGTGTTTCATAAAGATGTTACTAAATGGGTAAGGCCAATATTCCCCAAGAAATTACACTCTAATTTGGGGCAGAAGTTAAGTTTCTATCTAGGTTATATGGTTTAGGGTTTCATGGACTGACAATTGTGTCATTGAAATCAGTTACCTTTCTCTTCTTGGCTTCATTACAAGTAGGTCCCAGGTTTTCCTTGGCTAAATTATTAAACACGGATACTGGTCATGCATGATATGGGTTCTTCTGTGCAAAAAGAAACATATTAATAATTGGGCATTTCACAAAATATTGCAATTAAACGTGTCCAAGATTGAAATGCGTATAAAAGATTTTTCTTTTGACAGCTTGGAATTACACTCACTGTATGCATTTTAAAATCTGGGAACAAAAAAATGGCAAGTCTCACCTCTCAGAGCTTGTCAGTGCTGCTCCCTAAGCTGTCTGAGCTTTGCTGGTGTGAGCAATTCACCGCGAGCTAGGGACTACAATGGAAATTCGTTGGTGGTGATGCACATAATTATAGAATCATAAGGTGGTTTTTGTTGGAAGGGACCTTAAAGAGCAGCTAGTTCCCACCCTCTGCCACAGGCAGGGACACCTTCCACTAGACCTGGTTCCTGAAAGGCCTGTCCCACCTGGCCCTGGACACTGCCAGGGATGGGGCATCCATGACTTCCCTGAACACAACATATAAGCAGACAGTCAGCAGTCATCAGATTTGCCCAATTCTGAAGTTTTCTAATTGAAACTGTTGTATTTGACAATGAATAAGAACTTGCCTGAAAGAAAAGATCATAAATGAATATTGATTTTGTTTGTTTTCAAGGGTTTAACTCTGTCCTGTTGGTTTTTACTGCTGTTCCTACATAAATGTACGAGCTGGGTCCTTTAAGATTTCATCCAATAAATGTTAAGCTAGATCATAGTTATGCTGTTTAGATATTCCCGTTGTAAATCATGAAGATTTGTAAAGATAGGAGGCTGGGATTATTGGATTATTAAGGGACCTAAAAAGAGGTGAAAAGCCCTAAAAGAGAGTGCCATCTGGTTTCAATATTGAAAATAGTAGCTTAAAAAAAGTGTTTTAGTGCTTAAAAATACACAGAGCTCTTGAAATTCCTGTATTGAATCGTAGTGGATATTTAGAATGGAAATCATTATTTGGGGATTTAATAGTAAATTGGACTCTGTAAAAAGAATTTCAGGGGAAGGAATGAACTATTTATGTAATATGAAATTAGGAGGGATGGCTTTTTGCACTGATAAAATAATGAATTCTGCAGTTTCCCAGCTAATAACAGAGAAAAAAATTCCAGTGGATGCCCATCGTAAAGTGAAAACTTTGTTTTACGAGGGGAGGCCAAGATGCTGTGTGGACAGGACAAAAAAGGTTGATCCAGGTAATGCTGTGGGTTTTTTCATTCTAATACATCAAAACTCTTCTTATTTCCTCAGTAGATAGTCTCTGTGTTAAAGCATCTTTTTTTTCCTTTTTTTTTTTTTTTTTTTTTTTTTTTAATTGTGGAGGGTAAATGTAGACGAAAGTAGAGAAGGAATATGTAGAGGCGGGCAACAGAGGTCCACAGCTCCCCCAAAACACCTTTAGAAAGTATCTGGAGATAACGGACCAAAAAAAGTCAAAAAATCCTTCTTGACATGGTTCTTCTCAGAATAATAGTGAAATAACTTTTAGAACCATGTTTAAACTATTACTTCATCATTGTAAGACACTTGCTAGAATTGCTCCATATTTTAAATTCTTTAAGAAGGTGTAAGCATTCACAGTTTCTATATGACATGGGCAAATTCACTGTCCCTGGTAATTTTTTGTGCATTGTAATGAGAACCTACAAAGGTGCAATCTTTTCTCCCAGATGTTGACCCTGGAACTATAGGTTTCCTCTGTATCAGTAGCAGCATTTGCAGCCTGTTCATACAGTATTTGGCCGATTGTGGGTAAGTCCTCTTTTTAGCTGATAAATTAACAATACAGCTGCTGTCCGTTCTCAGTGCCTTAATTTTGTACCTATTTTAGAGATATGTCTAGAGGCAAAATCCATACTTAGGCTTTTCCTGTGAACATTGCAACTTCTTGCATATTTCTCAGAGTTAAAAACAAAAAATATGTGCGTACTTACATTCTAAATGTACCTACAGTGTACACTGCATGCTAATGGAGCTGTGCATTTTCATGGACTCATTTTAATAAAGGACTGCTACTGCTTTCTTTCTACCCAGACTTCCCTTGTTTTGAAAGGAAAAACCCAACAGAAATGATTTCTTTCTCATGCCCGAAGTCACTGGAAATCTTTCTCCTCTAAGAGTAGGAGGCAGTCGTTTCAGAGGTGGCTTGAAGTCTCTAGAGAATTGAACTGAGTAGTAGGAGCAGGAAGTTATGAAAAATAAGATGCTGCTAGAGAACGTATAATGTCTTGCAACAGGATCTTGTTCTAGCTCATGTTGTGCATCTGGGACAGGTGATGGAGGGGCAGAGGTGCATCCTGCTGCTGTAGGTGAGGAGCATCTGTCATCTCAGTAATGAACAGGTAGATGAGAGAGGAGCGTTTGCCATGCAGACAGCTCCAGTGATGGTTTGTTGGTCGTTCAGCCCCTGAAGATCCTGCGGTCCCCAAGCTGAGCGTGTGGTGCCTCTTGGAGCTGCTCATGCTTTGGCTGCTGTGCTCGTGCTGCTGGTGGGTGCCATCACTCCTTTAATCGTCCTCTTGACTTTCACTGAGTAAAACGTGAGAGCAAGATGATTTTAACCATGACAGCCAAGGTCTCCTGGATTTTCTGGTGATCAGCATCAATTTTGATACAGCTGGTCTGTATCCATGGCTGGTCTGTGCTGCAGAGCCGGGGGAGGAATTCAGCCTTGCTATCTTTAGCAATCCACAAGTTCGCTGACTCAGGTGCTTCTATATTAAGCATAGAGAGAGGGCGAGAGGCACTTGTAGTCTCATGCTAAGGGGAATGAATCACCTTACGACATGCCAGCCTGATGCGCAGTCAGCACTGCTGCGTAACGCTAGGTGTTAGCTGTGAAGGAATTGCGTTCCATGGGATGGATCCTGCGCAAATGGCTGTGTCTGCAGAAGTACGCAGCAAATTCAGCCTGCCGCTTAGCTCCAGTTCTCATCTCTCCTCCGTGCAATGGTTTGTATTCAAGGGGAGCGAAAACAGCGTCAAAAAGTGCAAGTAAATATTGGCATATGTTTGCCATCAGGTGACTGTAAATGTGTGCCCCCTCACCCCTCATCTTTCATAGCCTGGCACACAGAATGAGCAGAGTAACAGGTCAGAAAGTTAACCATTAGCCAAGTACTAGCGCTTCAGTGTGTGATGGTTGGTGTGCCACTGCTTTCGCGGCTTTCTTGTGGTGCTGGTGAAGCAGGTGTTTTATGCCAGTCATCAGTATCTGATACAGCCTTTAAATAAACTCACTTATCATGAGTGCTCGTGTCTGGGCAGTGGTTGCCCAGCTGTGCTTACACGGAGCGTGTCAGCAGATGGCTAGTGCCACCCTGCACAGACAAGCCCAGGAAAAAGCTTCCCCAGGGTTGTTAATGCCTGTGTCAATGCAAGTCAAGAGACACCTTTGGACAAAGTGGGGGCAGGGAGGAATAAATGTGCTGTGCAAACTCATACAAATTCAGGCTGTGCAAAATCCCTGTGGGCTCCAGAGCAGCAGCAGTGTTTGAGGAGGATCGCAGGTAGTACTGTAGTGATGGAAGATGAGAGGGATGAGCATCTGACCAGGTATAAAGGGTTTAGCAGATCAAAATGCTTTGCTTCTGTCAAACAAAAACAAAAAATAAAGGCTTTTAATTAACAAAGCACTTAATGAAGAAGCGCAGAGAACAGAAACATAAGTGTTGAACCTCTGCCCCCTCGTGAGGGGTTTTGAGTCTGTGTGTGTTCTCACTTTATCTCTGCAGAACAGACACAGTTCTTTTCGTGGGAAAAACTCTGGAGATGAGCACTGACTGCATTAAAATGTCATCTCACAAGCAGGGTTTTAAAATGGGATTTTAACAGAGTATTGCCCAGGCAGGCCATGAATAGTAAGCAGAAATATAATGCAAGAGGAGACCATCTTACTGAAATGAAACGGGTTTCGTTAGCTAACCTTTAAACGTACCAGTCACAGATAGACTGAGGTTACATGTAGCATTCATAAGCTTGTTTTTCCTAGTGGGTCATTTTGATTTTCCTGCTACAGATTCACACTTCATGTGAAGTTTTCAGAATCACTCTAGGTTTAGATGATGAAGGAGGAAGGAAACAGATACTCTTTTAATTTAAAGGGTAGTATGTCTCATTGACATTAAAATACACAAATCAAATTATCATGGAGATGATAAAAGTGACATCAAGGGAAATAAACCTTGTTCTTCAGTCAAACTTGGATTAATTTAAACAGTCTGCATCTCAGTGAATCCTGCTTTTGGTACCTCTGGTATGTTTTTGTTATTGCTTTTTGCCTTTTTAATATTTATTAGGATTTAATTATTTCTTAAATGTAGCCGGATGGAGGCCTTAAATATTGTTTGCTTGCTTCATTTCCTGTCCCTGAGAAGGTGCTGGTACATCTGTATCTTCCTGGGTGCTCTGAAGTTAAGTTAACTGAAAGGTGTGATCTAGGCTGAAACCGAGCAGCCACCCCAATACTGCAGCAGTGCATAACTGGGGACACGTATCACGGCTCGTGGCGATTGACCCTGGCTGGTAATGTCCACTCTGCAGCCTCTGCAAAAGCAAATTTCGCCTGTGCTGTACTGATTTCCAAACCGCTGCCTGTGGAGGCACTTGTTTCTGTGTTGTTCCTCAGACCCTGTGCCCTCAGTTTACTGGGAGCGTTTGTCCTATACCCTGCGTCTTGCTGGGGCTGGGGAATGGGTGAGAATCAGGGGAAGGAAGAGAAGCGTTGCGCTGCAGTGTAGAGCGTGCTGTGCTGTATGGCGGTAAATGTGCTGAGCCGTCATCAGAAAGAGATTCCCCGTGCCAAAGTTTTAAGTGAAAGTCTGAAACTGAGCTTTGAATTTAACTGTCAGTAGCCCTCTTGTATAGTAATTTGTCCGTTTTCCTTCCATGTGGGCTTTCTTTTTAGGGTTTGTGAGCTTTTCGTTAGACTAGGATATTTGATCTATTATCTCCTTTTCACATATGTGTTTACAAGAAAAATATAGGCCTGTATCTCCAAAATACACCAAATCTGGGACCATTCAGGACAGAACACAGTCAGTAAAGGTGTTCTCAGAACTCACATTCAAATTTGGCTTCGGATTGCTAAACAAACCCCAGAATAAACTCCCTAGGGCTTACAACATATGCAAATATATTTGTGCTAATTTGAATGGCAAGCCCCATTTGTGTCCTTGGGCTGACAGTCTTAAACCAATAACGTGGCTAAGGGATTATTATTAGTTGAAGCAAAAGTATCGGCTACAGTTACACAGGCAACTGAGAACTGTGAAATCTAGAGGAAAGATCGCGGTAGAAGTATCACGTAGGAACAAAAGCGGGGCAGGAGGTAAAAAAGCCCTTAGCGGTATGTATTCATGTATTCTATGTGTAACGCCACCTATTCTGTTGGCTCCTTAAGGCTTTCTCATATTCCTCCTGTCCTTTTGCTTTCTCTTGCCCATATGGGTCGGATGCTCGGATGTTACCTAACTGAAACTACCCGTTTTGATGTAGTGATTTCACCAAATGTCGGATGTGGCTCAGGTTGGCTTGTTCTGAAGGTACCTGTGGGTGGCTGTGACTTCAGGGAAGATCAGACCTGTACCTGCTGATGAAGGCTGCAAAATGGAAGTCCTATTTCTTATTTTCTGCTCATGCAAGCAAGACCTAACTGCATCGAATCAGGTGAATTAACCCTTCTATGAATCTGGAAATGAAACAAGAATCCAAAGTAGCTGATTGGCAACAATCTAGATAGTGGATAATTATGCCAGGGGCCAATAAAGGGTGAATTAAAATTGCACAGTCCCAAGGAAATGATAACTTTTTGTGATAAATGCACAAAGAAACCACAGTGAGATAACAGTTGCTTGCATGTCTGCTTAGATATTAAGATCTGTTATTGAAAGTGTAAACACTCTCTGTAGATACAGTGCAGTTTGCATAATTGAAACACCAGAGGGGACAAATTTGGTTTTAAAGAATTGGCAATGGTACAAAGTGTTCAGCCCTCAATGTTCAAAAACTCCTGAAATTGACTTAAAAATGAGACTTGACAAATAATCACGGTTTCCTTACATTTACCTTCTGAGCCATTAGATTTGGGTCACATATTGTTTTCTCAGTCACTTAATCCCAGGACTGTAGTTCTTGCAGCTTGAAAAATACCTGTTGTTTTCTGCCTGGCAAAGACACCGTGAGAGCTAACAATAACTTTAAAGTGACACCGAGTCTTAAAAAAGATAGAATCGAATTTTATAGTTTGTCAAACAGAACTGTCATTTGAATCAGCGGGACTTCAACAGAGCAGATGATTCCAAAGGGGGAAAAAAATCTTTTGATAGCTGGAAACTAAAACTGATGCTTCAAAACAGAGGTCCAAGGGGAAATGTGGTTACCTTTCAGCTGCAGCCTGTCTCCCATCTAATCCAGCCGCTGCTAATTCATTAGGGTGACCTCACGGCGGGGGGTGTGGGGTGTGTGTGTGTGTCAGGCCGTGTGACCCGTACCGTAGCGGGGTCCGGAGTGGCACTGGTGCCATGCTGCTGCCTGCCAGCCAAGGCCAGGGGCTGCACCGTGGTGGGGGCCGGGGCTGCCAGCCTGGCATGGAGTTGATGGGGCTCATCTCTGTCTTCATGGGAGCTGCCCACTGCCAGTGTTGCTCCAGGATGAAAAGCCTGGTATTGGGGCCTTCTCGGGAGATAGTAGCAGAATAAATAGGTGGGAGGCATAGCATCTCTCCCAGCACCTCTCCTCTCACACCCCAGCTCTGCCGAGGAATGGTATCGCCTCTCCTCCCTCTGTTACCTCTCACCTCTCCTTTTATTCACCCCTCACCATCTTTTTTCTTTTAAATTTGGTGTAATCCTTCCAACACTTGCCCCAGCTTTTGGGAAGGTGTGATATGAGAAGACAGCTTTCCAGTGGCAGCAAAACGTGGCACAGGCACAGACCAGGCTGCAGGTGAGTAGCCAGGAGCTGCTGTGTGCTGCGCGGGGGGCTGGACATGCATGTGCCGCATCCCATGTGAGCTGGGTCGAAAATGCCAGGCTGTGCAATTGCAGTCATAACCTGTTTGCAAGTCCCGGGCTAGATCTTTTGCTCCCTGGGCATGTAGGTGGATTTCTCCTGACATGATTAAAATTTGATCCAACTTCTTCAGGCCTAATCCCTTTAACCGTTTGAAGCCGCTGCATTGCGCTCTCCCTGGGTCTCTTCCACGTTCTTTTGGGTGAATGGATGCTCACTGCATTTCTGAACAGGATTTCTTTGATGCGTCAGAAACAGGCTGGTAAGGCTGATGAAGTGGCTGACCCGAAGGCACAGCCAGCCTGAGGGTAGCACCCAGGTTGGCCCTAGCCGTGATGCTCTTCTCCTGTTCCTAGTGTGCAGGACAGCAGAGCCCTGCAGATGCGAGGCTCCTTGAGCAGCTCTTGTACCTGCAGCAGCGCGTCCTCGTCTTTCGTGGAGCCTGGTCAGCCAAGCCAGGTGTTGCTCTATCTCCTTCCGACTGCTGGCTATTTAGTGCCTACCAAGAGGCAGAGTACAAAGCCATGGGTGGCTACTGAGGTAGGTGGGAACAGATTTTCAAAACGGAGATGGATAAAAGATGTAGTGGCATTTCTTTGTCAGCATCAGCTGGAAAGGAGGCACAACTGTCAGAAAGACAGAGATGTTGAAGGGCACTCAAGGGCATGGTTGTGGTTATCAGGTGAGACTTGGCAATAAAATGAGTAGTTGAGTAGAGGGGACTAGTAAACTGGCTTGTGTGTGGGCACTGTGGCTGGTGGACTGCGGGGATGAGGAGCGAGTAAATACTGAAAGGGGAGAAATGGGCAAGGAGGAGCTGACAAACTGTGAGAACGAACGTGAGAAATGCAGGCTTTGGAGGACAACTAGATCGATGGTTTAAAGCTGTCAAAGCTCAGATATAAGGTCCCTCCACAGACGTTAACGACCCTTCCAAAATTCAGTCCCTTGATATGACAGAAGATTCTTTTTGGTTTTATGTGAAATGAGTAAGTAGCTGAGTAACCCTCTGTTTCTGCTGTTCTCTATTTTGGAGCTAATAGTAAAGCTCGAGAGGAAAAGGTTTTGAGCAAGTCACTGGTCTATTAATTGCAACACGAGTTTAAGCACCAGGGGGTAGTGCTGGCTGCATACAGTTGCACAAATTCAGTGTGCTGCGAAGCGCCGTACACTCAGAGGTAGACGCCTGACAAACGTGTAACTTTTCCTGTCTTCTGCAGAACTGTGTAAATTATGTATAGCAGCACAACATTATTCCTGGCAAAATATTCCTGTCAAGATATTGCTCCTTGTAAATCACCAGAGAAGGTGAGAAACAGATGCTTGTGTTGCTAAGACAGGCTGCGCAGGTCCCACTTAAGAAAAAGTTGATCTGAAACATCTTGGCATGTTTGGGAAGTTTCAGGTTGCTTTGTACCTTGTGCGATACAGACGTCGTGTTTTGGTGTGGTGCACCCTTGTATAAAATCATCAGCTTTCTCCGTTCATCCTAATGGGAATCTGGTGCTACTCTGTGTGCTGCAGCTGTGCCTTCAGCCTGGCTCTGGCAGGGTTGCCTGGCTCTGCTCGGACTTCTTCCATCCACCCGTGCCCTTTTCCTCCTCTGGAGGAGGAGGTGTTTGCAGAAGTGAGCTCTCCTTCCCTCCAGTCCATCCTTTCCTTGGTCGTCAGCACTGTAAGATCCATAAACAAAACACTGCCTGCTGATTTCAAACCTGCTATGTGCAGCACACCAGCAGGCACCTTTGATGCAGGATGTTTTATCTCCAGCTGGTAATTCTGCTCCATTGATTTTTACATGGGACCTGGGGAGAAGCACGGGCTGCACTGCGTGCGTGGTCCAGCTCCCTCTCTGGAGCAGTGAGAGCGCTGGTGCAGAACAGCAGTGGCTGTGGGGCTTTGATACCTTTGCTTTAATAATAATAGATTTATTTTCAGGAAAGAAAACAAACCTGGTAGGGCCCTGTTAATGGGTTCTCAGTGGCCTGATGAGGCAGGGTGTATGCTGCCTGAATTCTTCCCGTTACGGCTTTTTCCAGCTCTTTCCCTGAGCTGCAGTAGTAATTATCCATTTGGGGTGTCTGAGATATTCATAACATGAAAGCACATCGCTTTCACTGCAGAAAAGCTCCACCACCTCCCAGTGGGCTGGAACCCAGGGCCCGAGTGCCTCGACCACTGTCACAAGGTTGGCCATGCAAGAACAATCGATTTCTAAATGTGCCTGAACCTTGGGTGACCTGAAATACTGCAGCAAGTATTACAAGCTGGGACATCTGGTGGACAATAAAACTTTTTTTTTTATTATTTGTTTTTACATGAAGCAGCTGTACTTGAGCAGATGACCAGGGGCTGTGCAATCAAAGTGTGAATAGCTGAATTAGCAAATTATATTAGGCTTCTTAGGCACTTATTTGAATGCTGCATGCTCTTTTTTAATTTTTCTTTATTAACATCTACCAAAACCACAGCAGTGTTGGCATTATGGTTATTAGTGACTTATTTGCTTCATTAAAATTTACCGCACGTTTTACATTCACCATCTGGGACAGCTTCTCCCATGTTTATGGTTAAAATGTAACTTAAAGCCAGGCCTAATAGTCTAAAGTAAAAGATTTTATAGATAAAACTCTTTCTTTGGATGCCAGTGTTACCTCTTTTCTCTCGTGTGCAAACAGAATGCTATTTTGCCCAGTCACCGTGGTACAGCTTAGTGCTAGGATACAGACAAATATTTCTGCTTTCAATAAAAGATGCTGGTGTGTGTAAGGAAAAGGTCGATAGTGCTATTACTTGGAAAGCTGCAGCTTATGGAGTATGGCTGGGGAGGGAATTAGGCTACTCGGAGGAACTTCAGACTAAAGGACCTTCTGGGTCACTGAGCCTAAACCCCTGTTATTGCAAGTAACTACCTTGGATAATCCCTTTGCAAAGGGCTGGAGGAAGAATAAGCAGTGCAAGAGACAAGTGAGCACGTTGGAAGGCAGCACATATAAGCACAGCTCCAAACCCGAGTGGAGGTACCTCCACGGTTTCCAGATCTGACTTGTTTTGCTCCTAAACATTTTAAAGCAGCCTATGGTCAAGTATGTCTTCGCTTGACTGCATACACATACCTTTTAATTCTTCCTCCCTTTTCCTTATTTTCTGTACTGTTGAGTAATGAGGATGGGAAGCGCACTTTCTCCAGGCTGGGAATGCGGAGGAGTTGCTGAGAGGGCACAGTGAAGGGACAAAGAGGGGATCCTGTAATATATGGTGCTAAGAACATGTATTTTCCCTGCTGTTTTGAGCCTGAAAAAAGTAAATTCAAAATTCCAACCAGTATTTTTATTGATGTTACATCTTGGGATGCCAAACACTGAAAAGCTCATTCCCTTTTTTTTTTTTTTCCTCACTCCCCCCTCTGCCTTTTTTAATTGTCCAAAGGAAATGTCCATTCTCCACAAACCAAAACCTTGGAACAAGCAAAACTAATAAAAATTAGAGTCCTTATCAGCTCCTCTGTGAGCATTTGGGTCTTCAGTGGCTCCCCACCTGAGAATAGATTTCTTATGTGGGACCTGCAGACACGTTCAGCTATCCCAGGAACTTATGGATTTCCATCTGCAGTTGTGACTTCTCCCTCATCTTCCATGGTTTGTAGGTGTGCATCTCATGGGATGGAAGAGTGACAGTAACCTGGACATCACTGGGACTCCAGCTCCGTGTATGTATGTGATTTCGAACTGACACCTCATTGTGACAAATATTTGCGGATCCTTCAGATTTCAGCCTAATCCTGGAGATGCAGTTGTGTGAGCAGAACTGTCTGCCCTTGCTATCACGACTCCTCCTTGGCTTCAGCATGAGGTCCGTGTTACCTTTTTCCTTCATTACAGCTTGTTGTGCCTAGTGGATGGGTATTTTTTTCATCTTTCCTATGTTTCTTTACATTTCACAATTAAGACTTTTCAATTAATTGTTTACAGGTGGAGCTGCCTGAAACTACTGTAGAAGGGAGAAAATTATGAATAGGAATGGTTAAGAATATTCTGATCAAAATTCCTGAATTTTTTCTCTTTGCAGCAGATTTTCTACTTCGCTATCCTTAAAAATCCACATACTGGTAAATTTTGAATAAACAAGAATGAAGTGTGTGAAATACATGTAATATTGATTGTGCTACATAAATTCAAATGGAGATGTGGTTTCAAATGTAAGTTCAACTTTTCTACCTTTTGTGTAGATTGAGTTCAGCTGGAAAACAGATACTGTGTTTTTTGGGTTTTTTTTTCACCTGCATATTCAATTTCATGTTTAATTCGCTAGGTATAGTACTTGATTACTCCCACTACTTACAGATATGTGCCAGAGCTATTGACACTTCTTTGCTTCTCTGTAATTTTTATTAACTCTAAAATGGTTATAAATTAAATATTTTACTTTTACAAACCTTGCTTTTGCTGAAATCAGTGGCAACACTTTTGACTATTTGATAGACACTTTGTCTCTGCTTCTCCTCTCTTTAGACTGCTGAAGGTGATTCGTGAGATCCTAAGGTGACCACAGGGCACTGCCAGTTTCCTTTTCTTTACAGTTTTTGACCTATATTCCTTGCTTTTCTCTTGAAGGTTTCTTCGCTTCTGTCACCTATCAGTTTCTCACTCTCCTCTTTACACTCTATTTTAAGAGTCCTTTTCCTTTTACCCCTTCCTTTCTCTTTACCTCTATCTGCCCACAGCCGTTTTTGCTTCCCAAACAGATTGTAACTAGAGCATACAGAAGCCACCACCCTTTGCCTTCCTATTTCTCTCTGTTTTTTACAGATACTTTAATGCTATAGACCTGGCAAATGAGGGTTGACTGTTTGTGTGTTGAGTTTGTTTGCTGGTTTTTTTTTTCCCTCTTTCTCATACTGTGTTAGCCTGTGAGTATGTTTGAGCTGCTCAGGAAATCTAAGCCTTCTAATGAATAATAAGAACTACATGAAAAAAATGCCTTTAGAATCCTAGTGAACACTTGATTTTTGAATGTGCTGGTCCTGAATAATGCAGACCAAGTGTGTGAAGATAAATGAATTTTGTTCGCGTGTGATATACTACAGGCTGATGGAGACCATTAGACCTGTAATTAATTAATTAATTAAAAACAAAATCTTGTTTTTTGCTTCTAGACCCTTGAGCTCTAATTGAAAACATAATGCAAGAGCTTGTTACTCTTAAGTGAAAAATCAAAGCTTAATGTTGTTCACCTGAATTTATTGTAACTGTGAAGATCAATACTTGGATGCAGCTACAGACAGAGCTGAATGCTAAATTATGTACAGGCTCATGGGAGATGTAACATAGATCTTCTTGCATTACGGAAATGCAATTCCAACAGTATCTTCAATATTCAAAGCAATATTGTTAAGCAAATCAGTTTCAAAGCTCTTTCCTTCCCTGGCCTGAGCAATGCTCTTATGTCAGTCTTATGCCTCATAATCTGAGCCTCTGCTCTCAGTCAGCTAGATCTGAAATTATTCCGTCAGCGGTTGAGTTATTCAACATGTTGCTGCACGTAAGAGCTGGACAGTTCCCATATACTCTCTGTTTTGGGGCAGTTATTGAGAGTGTGGAAGATATGCAGGAAGGGGAAGATCACCTAAAAAAAAAAAAGAAGCAAATACAAGGTCACAATCATTGCTAAAACTTTTGCAAGTGTTCTTTTTGAGAGTGTGGTAGCTCAATGTGCCTGGTTCAGACCTATTCCTGTCATTCATGGAACAAAATATAAAGGTACTTCCCATTTAGGTGAATTTGATATGAGTTAAACAAACAAACAAATAAATAAACCAAAATCCAACCCAAACCAAAGAAAATCCAGCAAACGTAAAGGCTGAAGCTCTCAGCTGGCATAAGCTGTCATCCCTTCGCTTGGAACAGGCAAATAAGGGTACAGAAGAGAATGTGAGGTAGCGTGCAGTAGACAGTCATCCAGATGCAAGGCAGATAGTCTTGTCTGGATGTTCTTTTCCTGAAAATCTCATAGGAGAGATCAGCATCAACAGACAGTGGTCTATTTTATTAGTATAAAATTTACAGACCTGAAATTCAAAGGGAAGGTCTTTCAACCTGCAGCAAAAACTTCCAAATGGACCGTTGAAATTCCCATCTCCAGAGAAAATCTGGATGAGAGACTGAAGTACAATGTAAATTTTCAATTTTGTGTGTAACTAATTCCATCTCTTTTTAATAGGGCATTTAAGCAAATGTTTAAATTCTAGTGTGTGTGATCCCATGGATCTCCCATTTGAAAAATTGTGCTTACGTGTTAAAAGTTTCATTAAGTAATGCTGAAGTTATTTGAGAAACAATTGTTTTTAATCTTTATTTTTAATATTTACAATCCTATGCACTCTGGCACTGTTTGCAAGTTCTGGCCTTGTAAATACCTGAATATGGGCCTTATATCGAAATATATGGCATTCACCGGCTTTGCATCCATTTGTCATTCCTCACTTGTGACTCGGTTTCTCGGTCAAGCTCCTTCCCCTTCTTTCTGAAGTAATATGGATTTTTTTCTGCTTGTAACTCACTTTTCAGTGATAAAAAGCATAAATTGTGCTTGGCTGTACATAGGTATAAAATTGAGGGGGATAAGCACTTTATAATTCTTTAACCCCACTAAAGTATTACAGAAAGCACTGGCTGGTATATATGCTGCTTTTTTTCAAACAGTGTAATGTCCACCTGTTGTGCTCCAAACCCCTCAGAATCCATCTTCACATGAATACCAATTTCAGGGGCAGGAGGAGAAGCAGGAAGGAATGGTTACATGGAAGAAAATCCCACAGGACCTGACCCCTTCCCCTCCAGGTGCAGAATAGGAGCCAGATGATGTCAGGTGCCTCCTGTGCCTGCTGGGGCTCTGATCTTGGATACATCGTTTTGCTGCTCAGCCCTTCTCTTGCCTTCCACTCCTTTCTGTTTCCTTTATTTGCATTGTGAGTTCTTTGGAATTGCATATTTGTTTCAGAACTGCATATGCACAGGCAGGCAAAGTTTGCCCTGTATCAAAGGTGACTGCCTGGTGTTCTGTTCTCCTCCTTCATATACATAAAAAGTAAATACTCGCATCTTACCGCCGCCATGACCTGTTGGCACACTCCTTTAGCTGTGCCTCTTTTATTCCCTTTAAAAGCTCCAATGTGTTTCTTTCATATCTGATTTTAAGAAGTTTCTTCAGCTGATGTATTAGCTTATTTTCTTTTCTGAATGTTCGAGAGTTATTCTGCCATTAAACAGGTTAAGAAAGAAATTACGAGCTTCTACTGAATTCCCAATACTGAAGAGCCCTGTAAGAAGCTCATAATTTTTTTTATGAAAGAAAACAAACCAACCCCCAATGTCCTGGGAATCTTATACTTTTTGGAAAACATACTTCTTTCAGAAATTTTTAGTGATATTCAGAATTCAAATATAAAAGCACCAAGGCACAGAGGCCCTTGTGATGATATCAGAGGAGACCTTGAGGGAAAGGCGGCTCAGTTTGCAGACGTTCAGAGGACTCCAGAAAACAGCAGCTTGCTTAGGGGCTGAGCTGAAGTTTTGGATCAAGTCAAGGGGAATTTTGCAACAAAGAAACAGTTAAAAATCACTGTCATCCTTAGCCAGATTATTTCCTTGAAGAGTTCTTTGATGGTAGGCATCTGGTACACACCAGAATGTATGGTCTGGTGCATGGCGGAAACATATTTGCCTTTTACATAGATGTATTTTCCTCTGCCTTCTCCTCATCGTACCATCCATTTGTCTCGTTGTGCAGAACAGTACTTTCTCAATGCCTTTTTAGAAAAGTATGTGGGTTTTTTTTTTTTCTCTTTAAATGAAGAGTTAGGCTATATGGATATCTTTTATCTTTTGTCCTGTTATGTTTTTGAAAGGATTATACTCTTGTCCGTAAGGTTATCTCTAAATGAGTAAGAGTAGAAAGACACCAACTCTGCACGGCTAATGGTTCCATATCTACCAGTGGCCTGGAGAGCAGTGATACTTTTGACTTTTCCTCCACAGATAGACAGATAGTGTTGTTGTTTTTTTTTTTTCTCCCTCCCCCTTCCTTCCCCATTTTAGCCTTTGCTGTAGGGTTTTTGAGATTGGATGGGTGAAAATAAATTGTGAGTTCTTTGCCATTATTGTAAAATGAAATCTTGGAGAGCTTTATGGGGTCTACCAGCAGCTGTTAATGAGGCTTTATTAACCTCAGACTATATAGCATGAAATATTATAGTATAAATAAATGTGGTGCCAGGGCCAAGCTGCCTAATAAATGGCATGATAGAGGGGATCATGTGCCTAAGGGGTTCTGACATAGAGCCTTTCCCCTCTAAGTCACTATTTCACATTCACGGTGAGTTGGCAGTGACTGAAGGCCATTATTATCCAATGGCTCTTAAATAGGCTATGTGAAATAAATTGGAGGTCTCAGTTCATTTCCTTAGGGAAAGAGGTCTATGTTCCAGCTGACAGTAATTGTCATCTAAGTGCAAGGCTCAGCACATGAACTGCACTTGGAAAAGACGTGGCCACTGAAGGGCTCCTTCGCCTGTCCCCTGTCCCCTTGCTCAGGGCTCTAGAGCACTGCCATGCCGTGTCCTGCTGTGGGCTCTTGTTGAGGCTCCTTCTTTGGATAAGCAAAAAGCTTTGTTTCAGACCATTACCAAAAATATCCTCCAAGGGTTTTTTTCCATACCCTGCTCTGATAAATTAATGCTATATTTAATAGTACTCTTGATACAAATAAATGAGATAACTTATGGAAATAGGTATAGCTATGGTGAATATAATGAAGAATGAGGTCCTTTGTAATTACTAAATTCATTTATAAGGAATAATGGTTTATTATAAAGTCTTGCTTGGTATTGAGGAAGAAGATAGGCAGTTTTTAAGTCTATTTCTAACTTTTAAGTGGATTCTCATCATCTAGTCTAATTAAATGGCATGCTATTAGTTTTTAATAACCTGGGAAAATGAAATTACAATTGTCTAAACCATTGACTAATGATTTCTTCAATAACCCCACCCCGAGAGAATTAACTATATAAACCTATAAGAAAATTAGTTTAAATTAGAAAAGGAAGAAAACAGCAAGGTAGACTCATGAATGAACGTCTACTCAAGAAATTAAAGTAAAATGAAAATATTAGAATGAAAAGGGGGCGTGTCCCCCACAAACACTGTGATTACTTCTTTTCAGTTATGCTCATCTTTGTAATTTCATCTTAATTTTTGTGTTTTTAAGTAGGCTGTTGGTAAATGGAAGAATGAAGAGGGGTGAGGTTGCTTACATCTTCCTCTTGAAGCAAAGTGAATGGAAGCAGGTTTAAAACTTTTAATTTGAAATTTGAGTATGTAGATTTAAAAAAAAAAAACTTTTCCCGAATTTGCATTTGGAGTTTCTTTTTTTGTTTTTTACAGGGAATAAAGTTGGTGTCAGGACTGGGGTATAACAATGCTTTGTTGAGTATTAGGTATCATCAGTATATGGGGGTGTAGAACAAGATTATGGTGGGATTTTTCCTGTGCTCTAATTCTTCAGTAAGTCTTGAGTTTTGATGTGCAAGGTAGACCTAAAAGGTACTGAGTCCTGGTGGATGTCAAGGTCAGTTAGATTTTACTGTGCGAATGCTGTCAATTAATTTCAAAATAGGACAGCAGGCAATTACTTGATAAAAAAAATCAACCAACTTCCTCAAATAAAAATACCCACAAATCCCTCCAAGCATCTGGCCTTCCTTACTTGGAGTGGAATTAAACTCTTTGCCTTTATTTATTTATTTATACCCCCCTGGCCCACCTTTGAAACCTAGACTATAGACCTAAACAGGAGACCTCAGCTGGGACTTAATTAGAGGAGTTTGGACAGGGAAATGACGGTCTCAATACTATTACACTGCTATGCCGCAGCCTTTACTTTTGTTTCTGCTGTGAATATAATTAATATCCTGCCCCTAGCCTTAATAGTGGCAGTAACTCTCATGCGGAGACATTATTGCTTCGTGGCCCAAGGAGAATGCTCCCGCGTCTCTGGGCTCCGCATCATCCGTCAGGCAGATTGGCCTTGTCTGTGTGAAGGGGCATTACGCGGTCAGTTAAGGCGGTGGCTTCCATACGTCTTGTGGGAAAATCATTTTTCAGAAATATATTAGATACACGGACTCTTTTTCCGTGCTCTATTGCTCTTTCTCTCTCCCTGTGTATTAACCGGTGTACCATTACGGCATTCCTAGTTTCTGCAGAGGCCACGGGGAATCTCTTATTATGTCTCGCAGGCTACATTTTCTTCATCAGGGACACAAAAGGCAGAATATTTGCTTCCTGATGTGGAGCGGCAGCAGCTGCAGAGCACCTGCCAAGCCACAGTAAATGGCAGCGTGGCAAGGTCTGGAATACTAATAAAAGAGCAGTCTCTGGGAGCCCCTTGGACCTCCTCCATGGTAAATTAACCATGAGGCTCTGATTTGTCGCTCACCAGAGGGACAGGGAGGACATGTCTGTAACCTTTCCCTATTTCCCCTGGTACAGTGGCAGGAGTTGACTAGCAGTACGGATCTTGCAGCCAGGAGGGATGGTTGTGTGCGTGTTTGGTTGGTTGGGGTTTTGTCACTTCCAGGCAAAGAGGTGACAAGTCTCCAGCTTTGGAAAACTTTGCAATGACAGGTAGGATCAGGAGCCACTGCTGCAGGTGTGAGGAGGTCTGGCAGAAGCTTGTTAGTGTTTTTTTTTTTTTTTTTTTTTTGAGGCAACTGAAACCAATTCCTAAAATACAAAGGATGAGTTGCTGTTGGGAGAACAGGAGGTTCTTCAGCTTTAAAGACCATGGTTGGTGTAGAAAGAACTAGGCTCAGAGAAGTAATGGGTGGGTACTCAGACAGCATGTATCTACCAACAGTGGACCAATGTATGGACCAGGGTTAGAAAAGACATAGAAGAAACTCTTTTTGTTTTGCTTGATTGCTATTTGTCCTCCTTTTCTATCACTCCCACCATCCACATTCCCACAGAAAGCACAGGATTAGCACATAACCACCAATTTTTCCAGCTAGCATGAAGTATGTTACAGCCGCCTCGTCCCCAGCCATCCTCACAGCCCAGGTGTGAAGGAATGGTGGAAGGACGATAGACACACATGAATCCACAAGGTAAAAGCTGTGGCAGTGCTTCTGTCCTGCTTTAATGAAGAGAGTGTTGCTGGCTCACACTGTTAAATGTGAGTTCATAAATTGTGCATGAAATTACAGCATTTGTATGCAAAGTTGTGAGAACGTCATGGGCATATGGCTGCAATAACTGCCAGGACGCCCTGGTGACAAGCACAACGTGTGTGCCGAGGCAGAAGCTGATGGAAGTTGAAAGGCAAACTAGTACATTACTTCTTTGTCAATCTCAAATGGGACGATCTTAAAATACCTTTCCATGTATTTCGTCAATGCTGTTACACCAAAAACTAGTCCTGAAAACATATAGGATAGTTTGGTAGAAGTATATGGTCTACATATAAAACAAACAAACAAAAAAGAAGTCTTATTACTCATGTTAACTAAAACATTTTTCTTCTCTTACATATTTATTTTTTCTGTGGCTCTTGAAATACCTGGGAAGTAGTAATGGCCTTTGAACTTTCTCATATGGTAAGGCAATATTTTCATTTTCTACTCATTTTTCAGGCAGTTTCTGGTGGAGTTGCATAAAAATATGGCCCTTTGTTGCTCCTCAAAGCAGCATTGATCAATTCCTAGGGCACATACACTACATATTCTACTTTAATGCTCTGTTGCTGCAAAGTATTAGAAGTCTTATTCAAAACAATTAGCTTTCCCTTGAAGAAACACCGTATAGCACCAACTTGCGTGGCTGTTCTCGGTTAATTAGAATGTATGTAATGTGAATTTTAGTTTTGGGTTGTAGTGTATTCTTTTTCCCCAAACCCAAGGCGTGATGAAGAACCTCAGGATGGTGTTTTCAGGCCTAATATTTTAAGAAACCAGAGCAATTTTTCCACCTCCCTTTGAACTAGAATTAAGCTGTGGTTTCTGCAGGTCCACACCACAATGGCTGGTGTGTCCATGCATGTACAAGCCAAGGGGGTCACACTTCCACCAAACCATCAAATTTGAGACTGAGATGCCTTCATAAATTTTCACTCATCAGCCTCTAGAAGGTACCATTTGATGGAGGTGAGGGAATGTTTACGTTTCTTTGTCACTGTACATTCCCTTCACCACATACGTGCAAACCATATTAAATACTTATCTCCATGTTCTCACATTTAAATGTGTATGGCACATGTTTGCACTGCTAATTCCTTTTTAAAATAACGTGTTCTGCTTATGTTAATTTATATTTATGTCTAATTGTAGTTTTCTTTACATGTTCTGTATCATCTGTTCTCCAAATGAATGATTTTAAGAGTACTGGGGCTAAACTAACCTGGAAAATTGCTTTTGAGATGAAAGGGGGGAAAACGGTCTGTAAATTAGTCTTCTGCAATCTCTGGTCAAAACAGACTTGCTGAGTGACTTTGAAGATCAACTGGGCCAGGCAGAGACCTTGGCAAGTAAGTTTTCAGAGACAGTCCAGCTGTAATGCCTCTTCTGCTCCATTAATAATTTTTCAAGAGCATTAACTCATGTGTTTTCCCTGATATAATCACACAGTTGCTTTCAGCCTCCTGTTAGGCCTGGCTCAAAGCAGATTGGCAGAAAATGGCTAAATTACTAGCTTTCTTGTCTAGGAACATTTGGCTGAAAAGATATGGTCAAACGGCTGTTTCTGTGCTTTAGCATCGCCCAGGAAAGATCAAGGTGGGTTTTTTTCTAGCTATAGCACAGGATTTCAGAACTCTTGTCAAGACTGCTCACTGTAATGAATATCATTGCAACCAGGTTTTTATATGAGTTATCATTAATGCCATACCCAAACGCTTGCATGTTAGGACTGTGGCTGTAGTGCTGATCACCTGCAATAGCCTCCACAAGCCAGTCTGTTTCTTTGGATTAATGTATCTATGTTATAAGTCACCATGAATTTCAATAGCAATGACCATAACAGTTGTTTCCACTTCCTATTCATAGTTTATACCCCTCCTATAGCTTACATCCTACCTTACACTCCTTGTGTATTGCAGGAAAAGCATATCTGCACCATAATGTACTGAACTAAATACATCTAGTCTGTTTAATTATCTATTAAATGGAATCGATGCTGCCTTTTTTCTAAGCTGGCTTATCTGCTCCATTTTTGTTTAAATCGGGCATCAATTTAGATTAACAAAATTAGCAGACACGTTGCATGTTCTATGGACTCACAGGTCATTGTTAAACCTTTTCAGATTCCAAATATGTGTAATATTCATGCACTGCTGTTGTAACACTACTTACTAGTCATATGTTGTCCATATGAATACTATAAAACTAAACTTCTTTTGAAGTGATTGACCATAAAGCATTCTTCGGGCTTTTTATCTTCTTGGTAGCGATGGCAAATTAAGCAGATACTCATGTGGGCATTCCTTGTGCTGATAGAGGCATTTTGTTGCAATTTGGTGTAGTCATTAGTTAGTAAGTTTTTTAAACCATGTTGTTTCAGTGCTCAGCTCTTCACCTTGGAAGGACAGAATTTCTGTGCTAAATGGGAGTGGAAGTACTGCATCAGTTCAGACTAAACAGTGCCTGCACATGAGACAAAACCGTGGTGTGAGGGAGCAGAGTTTAACAGAGCAGGCAGGGAGCTGCTGGGGAACCAGTCAGTGTGGGCAGAAATACCGCCAGCAACGTGACAGCTTCCACCGTGCTGTGGAGGCCGTGGGTTGCTGCCCCTGCAGAGGACGCATCTCCGAGATGTGGTTATCATTGGGAGGAACATCTTCCCCCATCAGCTGCAGCACCAAAATGGTGGGTGTGCAGCCCCCCCGCAGCAGCACCTCTCTGCCACAAAGCGCTGGGGGCACAGGGGAGGATACTTTTGGCTTGTGGTGACTTTGTCGTGGGAAAAGATGTTTTGCATCTGAGCCCTTCTCACCAGCAGGGACTTGTTCTTGTCAGTAACCACCATGGGGGCTGACATCACTGCCCTTAAGTGCATTAGGGCTTCTGATCTCAGCTGAGGGCTTCCCCCCACTGCCGCCCCCCGTTTCAGTGAGTGTCTCGAGCCAAGCTGGCTCCCTGCCTACTGTTGTTGGAGCTCTTTCCAGGCCACCTCCTGTTTTTCATAGAGAAGTGTATTTGTTAACTTGAAAAATACGTATGAAGACAACAAAGTTTTCTCCTCTGCCTTCCTTCAGCATGTTGTACCCTCTGGTTAGTTCAGCGCTAACTTAATACCACGGAGAGGATCTCCCGGCTTCTGCTTTTCATTGAAATGAAGAAGTGTTTCTTTTACCCGTGCTTACTTTCTGGCTGCATTCCACTCCTTCAGTTTGTGCCAGCCTTCTCCCCTCATTTCTGAGGATTGTTAGCTTTGATTTGTATCTTTCTCCAGGAGAAGAGCATCTCAGGTGGTGGAGGTGGATGACAGGCACGTAGAATTTGGGGATTCAGTCCCCAGTGTGGCTGTACCGAGGGTCCAGAGAGCTGCTTGTGGAACGGAAAATTGAAAATGGCACTTTGGCTGCTCTGATTTGTTTCATCAGGCAACCCACCTTGTTGCATGGGTAGGAAAACTCTCTTGGGCACTAGTTCTTGGATTGTAAAGGTTTGCCTGTGCAGGCTAACAGAGGTATAAACTTGAAGTACCTTAGGTAAAACCCATTGCAGCCCTGTGAAGCCATGTATTTAGGAGGAAAAAAAAAAAAAGGCCTAATTTAATTTTGCTTAATTTGTTTCTGCAACAAATTAAACTAAATCAAATTTAGGTCTCATTTATTCTAGGCTTTTAATGTGGTTCGACTAATCCACTTGAAAGGATAATTCAGATGAATTTTCCTGGGTGTGCCATGTGGACGAGCTGCGACACACAGCACCACGCCGTCAAGTTATCTTCCCTCAGGAGACTGAAAAATTTAGTTCTGGTAATGAACAACAAGTGGCTGCATACAGAAAAATATCAGTTAATCAAGAGCAGTAGGAGCATTGGGTGCAAATCAGAATCAGACGAGGCAGGGGAAGGGTTGTGGTGTATGTTTTGCTGGGCAGATCTCCCACGTTCTGGGCTCTCTCACAATTAGCAAGCCCCCCAAGGGGACTGATTCTGACCAGCTATTTGCTTGCCAGGAGGTTGCTCAGCTCAGAGAAAGAGCTAAGGGAGGAAGGGTTTGGGGGCAGATGCTGGGACCTTTGTTGCCAGCAGTGAAAAATGCTTTGCACAGGAGAAGTAAATAAAATGTGGAGGCTGATCCAGGGTCTGGGTATGGTGTTGGCACTTCCCAGGGGGAAGAAAGTAGTTTGCAGGGTTTTTAATTGAGTATTTCAGACATCTCCACTCCCCCTTATCCTGCTGAGTTGGGGTGGGAAGAAAACCCAGGGAGCAGTGCCTTTCTGAAACATGGTTCTTGTGCTGTCAGCTAAAGGTACCGAATATAAATATCCAATCTGTGGATTATATATAATATATTATATTTTTATGTTCATTATATGAGGAAATCAAATATGATACATTTCTACATTGGAGATGAGCTTCAGTTCTGACCTCATCCACTAAAGTACTGTTTTGCTAATTATTACAATTACTCCGTCTTTACAGATGGCTAACTCTGCTCTGGAAGGGGACCCATTTAAGAACAGGTAGCTGCTCCCACAAGAGGTACCTGCCATTTTGTGAGGAGCCACCAATATGTCCCAGCAGAGAATTATGATATTCACACCGTTTACTTTTTCTCATATTTCTGGTGAGTCTTCCCCTCGTCTGCCATTTAAGATACACCAACAGGAACAGAGGAAGGCTTACGATCGTTTTGTATGAGAGAAACAGCAGGAGATGCACTTGTAGTTAATCTTAGCGAGGTAACCGATCAGGATATCTTGCTTTATGTGCTCTGTTTATATTAAGTGAACCTTTGCACAGCAACCTATATGATGGATGAAAGACTGGGTATTTTTTTTTCTCCCTCTGTGTACACTGTATGGATTTCATGTTTCTTTCAGAGCTTTTGCTTTTCTAAGAAAGGGCAAGCAACAGAGGATTAGGTTTGCTAAAGCTGTTGCGACAGCATCCTTGGAAGCTGCCTGCTGGGGATAGGCAGAGGCAGGGAGCCATCTGACAGGGGGATGTCCTGCTGGAGGTCAGCAGAAGGCTCCTTCTGGCAGCACAGTCCACTCACCCATCACGTTTGCTGGATTGAAATGGCTTTTAATTTGTGCAGGTATTCTGAGTGGGTGTAAAAGTCTACTTCCTAATAACTTGTGGCAATAAATAAAATAGAAAAGCAGGAGTTAAGGCTGCTGGCAAATAATGTGTAGCTGGGGGTATGTCCTAGCAGCTGGATGGCAAGTGGAGTATGCTTTCCCTAGAGCCTTCAGTGTAACAATGTAAGAAGACAAGGCAAGGCTATGTGCATGGGTAATGCTAAAAATAGCAAGTTAGAGTCCTCGGGCTTTAGGTCAGTTGTTCGACAGCAGTTAAAAGGAAATCCCTTCCCACCTCCGCCCCGCATTCCGTACGGATGGGTTCTTATACAGATGCATACAATGGGATGCCATGCCTTTTAGTTAGGGCTTATAAATCAAAGTTAATTGCCTTTCTGTGAGCAGGTAAACTATTTTCAGTAAAGAAGCTACTCAAGGAGGAAGTTATACAGCCCACCCTCTGCAATTAAACAGTAAGAAGTGCAACAAAGAAATGAAATGATGTATGGAAGAGTTACAAAGTCCCCCGCTTTGAAGTAAACACATTTTTTCTTTTTTTATTTCTTTTTTTTTTTTTTTTTCCCCAGAACAATGGGAATAAATTCAAAGAGGGGAAAAACCTCAAACACTAGGCTAATAGTATTAACCCCTCCAGCTTTTTACATTCTTTTCCATACAACAAAAACCTCTTTTCTCCTCTCTCCATTGGAGTAAATAGCTGCATTTTTTTCTCTGCAGACTGGAGATGGTGAATTGAAACAGCCGTAATGAGAGTGGCAGCCCAAAACAAGGGCATTTACAAAGGATAATTATTGCTTAGATTATGAATATCAACTTTCTATTGACATGAAAAAATTACATCTTACAGAGATATTATAAGCATTTTCATTCACAATGAAGCATGACAGAAAAGCTTTTACTCTCAGCTGCCTGTAGAATCAAATCATGTGAGCCATTTTTTCTTCAGAGCAATGTGAAGCTGAAAGTTAGAAGGATGCAGATTTCGATGCAAAAATAGCACCGTTTCCCTTCCTCAGATGTGGTGTGACACTAGCGTGGAGAACTGCAATATGGGAAGCAGAGGTGGGAAATGTAAAGTTCTCTGGGCAATGAAAGAACTTCCAATTCCCCACACACTTTGTTATTTGTCAGTCTCATTTGATTAAGAATGTCCCTGCCAGGTAAGTGGATTGAAAACTTCCAAAATGCTTTCTCCAACAGAGGACTGAGATCTTAGATCTGAAATAGCATTTGTATTTCGAATGACAGGAGCAGTGGCAACCTCAGAGTCCTAAGGGCTGAGGAGGAAAAAGATGCACACACATAGCCTCACGGTTCAGTTGAAAATAATGAAAGTATAATTCATATGCTACATCTCGTGTATATGATTTTCTGACATTCCTTTTGTGTGGAAAGTAAAAATAATGCTGTTAGTGCTTACATAAACACCAAACTTGTTCCATCTATGTAGATGTTTTTAAAGGCTGTTATTAAGAAAAAAAATGCTGATGTTGTCATCCATAGCAATCGCACATGAAGTTTGTCATAAAGTTTACGGCCTCTCCCTGTCAAAGGCAGCATTCTTTGTGTGCTGTGGTCCGCAAGGCATTATAACTTGACTATGATGTCAAGAAAAAAAAATCTCCCAGGAAATTTATAGGCTCATATATAACCACAAGTTAAAAATAGAGAAAGTAGTAATTGAACATTCAAAGCAGGGCCTAATTTTGCTTAGAAACGAGAAGCAACATGACAATACCGCTTAAGACGGTCCGTGGTTTCCTTTCAAGAGCTTAGGTGGTCCTTCAAATGAAAGTTGAGAAATACTGGCTTTATTTTATTAGTGTTTATCACTTGTATTGTTTACTTGTGTTTTCCACTTCTAGAGCAGCATATTTTAATATTTCCTGATCTCCAGAAAATTTAATCTGGTGTGTTAAATTTGATGATGTTTTCACTGCTGGCATTTGGAAACCTTGCAGGTCTGGGAATGGATGTGCAGAAGTTTCTTTCAAGTTTGTTCTGTCCCACAGGTGCAGATCTTCTTGTCCACTAATCTGAGATCTTCAGGGGACTTTGGGGTCTTTGGATACCCAAGGGGCAGAAACAACCAAGAATACACTCACTATCTGAGTCTGATGTGGTCCTGGCCTTTAGGTTTTTGGTATTCATCTTAAAGACATGGCTTTGCCACAGCAAAACTCTTTCAGCTCAACTGCTGTCTATAAAATTTACTGAAGCCCATCTGCAGACTCCACTTGAGTCTTTGTCCACAAACAAGTAAGAGTGTTCTCCCTGCACCATGCCCATGCAGCAGGAGTTACTTACGTCCTGGTGGAGGGCAGTGGAATCCTCCTGCAAAGGTTGTTTCTTCCTTGGTACAATGTTTTATAGTGCTGAGAGGACCAGCCTGGGAAAACAACGGTGTGGAGCTACTCTTTTTCTCCTAAATGCTGGTGGTTCAGCTCTGCTTAGTGGAGTAAGTTTTCTCCTAACAAGTTTATGTGGCCAGTTCTGTGATATGAATTTCTGTACAGGTTGGCAGATCTTTTTTTCTATCCTATATATGGAACTAATTTTCTGGACTTCATGGCCTTTAACTGCTATTTCACATGGTGTGGTGCTTTAGGTGTGGGATAAAGAGGATTTGCTTTATTTGCCATATGATTTATTTCTGTGTCCCTCTTCACCAAACATAGCTTACTGTATATGTACCCTTCTACCTTTGCCTTCTACCTGTCTGATGTCTTCAGGGGACAGTCACTGCTCATCTGTGAATATGTTCCTTCCAGTCTGCATTTCCATCATAACTTTTTAACCAAAGTATGCTAGGCTGTGGCAGTTCTATATTTTGCATTCCTTATGATGTTTACAGTCTTCATTTTCTCTTGATTATTTTTTAAGGAAAAAAGAAACAATTACTTTCTAATAAAACATCACGGTATTGGGAATTGTTTTTGATATTACCATGCTGTTTTTTCTTAGCACAATTTATCACTGAAGGAATAGGTATTTACTGAGTTGCTGGAAGTCTTAAGCATGTGAATAATGGCATAAATTACTTGCTTGAGAAACATCAGTGAGACAAGGTGATTAGAGAGAGTGAAAATGTCTGCTTTGGTAAATTAAAGTTGAACAATCTCAGAAAATAATTTTTTGTCTAATTCTATTCTCAGCTGTATGGGTAAATGTAGAGTGCATTAGTAATGTCAGTGGTATTTGTGCATATTTCGGATGCGTGCTGAGAGTACCACTGGCAGCTGCATGATTAAATACCAGGGAACTGAACCCTGGGAGATGCCCTGTCTGCCACTCTGTAACTTTGGTATTTACCTGGGTGGTATTAGAAATACCAAAGCTCTGAACACAGATTGTTCCTGCTAAGCTGGGTATTTTTGATGGTAGAAGAACAGAAGTCAAGTTAAAGAAAATGATTTAATGCTGGAAACAGTCCTAGTGAATTGCCATAGGATCTCCCACATTACTCTCTAACTATAGATTGACAGATGTTTTTCTAGTAGAAAACTGATATAGTGGAGTTCTTGGAGAATGGGTGTAAAGATTATTTAAAATGATCAAAGCACTAAAAATATGAGTTGCAATTTTCAGTTGTTTAAAGTTTTTTAAGTTGAAGTTTTAACTTTAAGTACTTAATGCTCTTGGATGGTTCTAAGTACAGTTGTACATACAAAACCAATATAAATGAAAATGAAATGAAAAGACAAGGCTACCGTTAGAGACAAATCAAATATTTTAGCCATTAGGTGTAACACTGTCTCTTCTTCTTCTCTTTCCACTGTTAGTTAAGAGTGTGTTCCCTGCTGTCTCCCCACCTATTTTCCTTAGATTATCTGATGTGAAAAGCGTCTCATAGGCTTTGCGACAAGGGCCTCCCAGATGAAATTCTTCACTGGCAATGTAGACATTGTGACCATGCTGTACACGTACTCTAGCCTCTTTGCTTCTCACATAGTGAAATTTAAGATCCAAACAGATTGGGGCACTTGTGCTGTAGAGCATTTCGGCTCATAATATCTGCCTAGTTTCAACTCCATCAGTCCTACTGAAAAGGCATTGAGTTGCGCTGTGTCTCCAGCAAATTCTGAAAATGTTGAAAGGTTGGATTACCCACAGCCTGCTGCATGTGGGTCTCCCTTCCAGTTACAGTCAGGTCCATACACACATTACCTTAAGGAAGGAGAACAGCTATAGTGTAAAGGTAATAATACTTCTAAGAAGTTATTGGAATGTATAAAAATGTTCTGCACCGACAAATGTTGCCCTGAGAGGCTTTAATCTTAATGTTTGACAATGATAATGAATAAGTAAAACTAGTATTTTTCTTTTTCTCCAAAACAACTTTAAAAAAGGAAGTCAATATATCAAAATTTTGCACAAACATCTTCCAAGTTTATTTACGAGTTGATGCAAGCCTTATATTTGTGATAGTCCACGTGGATCCATAAAGCATAATCCATAGGCTAGTTAAGGGTCCATTGCTCTTGGTGGCCTGTGGGTGAGGGTCCTTGTTACTCTCTTTTTAGATGTGTTACTTCTGCCAAAAGAATTGACTTGTCTGGTGCAATCTGCTGCTTGTCTTCAAGAGCCTTCTGCAGCGCCTTGGCCATGGAGCCTCTCCTGCTCAGCGCTGCCTGCAGCCAGCTGTGCCTGCCTGAAAGGTAACAGAGTTTTATTTTTATTTTAATATTTATTTTAACTTTACTTAAACTCTTAACACTTTAAGAATCATGGCTCTAAGGCACACTAGGCACTTGAATCTGGAGCCAGAAGTGCAGTTAGCAACAAGAGATGTATGTACATCAGAATCCTCATTTTGGTGTACCGTGCTGTGGATTCACGTTCGTTAGCCCCAGTGCCCAGCATACTTTCCCCTTTGATTCATATTTGAGTAATCACTTCAAAACACAACTTTGCAGAAATAGAACAAAAGCTTAAAAGGCAAAGTGTAGCTGCTGGTGCTTTCATGTGAATGTGAAATACCCTCATTGCATTGTAGCCTGTCGTTACAAAACACACCAGTGAATAATACAACATACGACAGATTCTTGAAAGGAAGGCCATCCCAAACTGAGCTTGGAGCTTTCAGATCTACATCAAATGCTTCTGAGAGGAGAAAATGAGATGCTGAGGAGCAGCTCGTGGTACCCTTTGTTCTTGCCATGGAGAGCTGTGCTATTTCTAATAGCTCATTTGTGGTTTCTGGAGAGACGTAAGAAGAAATGGGTTTTAACACAGCAAGTGAGGCTTTTCTCTGCCAGTGATCAATGTGTAGCACTTCTGTGACTTCAGCCTGTCACTTGTTGAACTGCCTGTTTGTAGCTTCTTGAAAAAAACAGTTCAAAATAGTTTCTGCCTGCTTCACACTTGGTGGTTTTTGGTTTTTTGTTTGTTTTGGGGTGGTTTTTTTTAGATTTTTTCCTACCCTTACAGAAGCTAATGTCACTGTTACTTTCAGTTTCCCTGCTGAAAGACATAACTGACTCTCGGAAGGTTTGTGCCTAGGGAAGTGGACAGGTGGGATTGGCACGGTGCTTCTGCTGCCGCTGTTGTATCAAAAAGGAAAAAGATAACTGCAGCAGGAAGGTGATTAAGCTGTTTACCAAATTGCTTTCAAAGCTGATTGCCTCAAGCTAGTTCATGAAAAGTAAACTGTGCCAAAAATAATGGGGTTTCATGAGTGAGGAGGGCAAGGAGGTATTGGCTTCCTACCGTGTGTGCAAAGCACCCGTCAGTCGAGGCTTTTGTAGGAATGAAGAGGAGAGTTATTTTAGGTGGATGTTTTGTTTCTGCAGGGTTTGTATCCAGGCCTTTAGCTGCTGTAAAACAGTGAAGTTCTGTTCGAAGAAGTGTTTTCAGTGGCGCCACGCGGACCTGCAGCAGCTGAGTATCTGACCCAACGCAGCCTTTCAACGCAGCGGTGGCTTAGCTGAGTGTTAAACTTTCCATAACTGAATGTCCACACTGAAGGGTTATTTAAGTCTACCAGAAAAATTATATCCTGGGAAAAAATTGTCAGGAAAGATCTCCCTGGAAGCAATTTCCTTCTGTCCTTTTGCAGCTACTTTGTTGCATGAATCCTAAAACTCTTTCAAAAAAAAAAAAAAAAACCCACCCGCACAGATCCATCATTTTCAACACATATTAAAACCCCCTATTCTTTCTCCTCCCCTTTCCTCAGAAAATAAACACACACTGAAACCCACAGGTTGAGCCTCATTAAAAAAAAAAAAGAAAAAAAAAAGAAAAAGAAAGACTTTGTGGGTTAGAAAGGGTTGAGATAATTAAGAAAATAATTTTACCTGGCATAATTTTTCAGAAAGCATATTGTTTAATGTACAACCTTGATATGGAGGTCTTCTATCAGAATTTGAAATGGTGGTTTCTTCAAAGCTGACATAAAAATTATCCTGTTTTGCAGTCAGGTTCCCTGGCCCACATCCTAATCCTCCTGACCTTCACTATGTTTTGATGCAGGAACTCTGTGGGTGTGGGCTTTTTGGTTTATTTTTTTGGCGGGGTGGGGTTGTTGTTTTGTTTTTTTTAACCCTGTGAACTATCTTCAGTTTGTGATTAGAATTTTCTCAAGCAAAAGGAACTTTAGTGTTCCTGAAGAACATGAAAATGCTGGGCAAAAATAGAACCAGTATCTTCCTGCCAGAAAACCTGTGAGAGGTGGACAGAACCTGAAGAGCTCTGGGAAATTTACTTTCTAGGTTTTCTGATTATTTTTCTCTTCACTGGAATGGATTTGAGAGTTATTAGAGGTTTCAAATCAGAACTTAAATTTTTTTTTTCATGATCTAATATAGGGTTTCAGGTATCTGAAATACAAATTCACTAAATCCTATTCAGTTGCCTCTGTTGCCATCAAGGCAAGTATTTATTAAAGCCTATATTTTACATTAGTTATTTATTTGTATTAAGGTAAGCCTTGGGCTACTTAAAATTTGGTTTCCTCTTGTGCCCAGAAACACCTTGATTAAATACTTCTGTTCAGTGGGAGGGAGGTGTTTCCCCCTGCTTTCTGTCCTCCACACTTGTGGTATGTTCCCTCACTATGAGAGCCATGCATTGCACCCCCAGGACAGAGAGGGAGCCCTGCATCCCGGATGCACCTGGCTGAAGCACATTCAGTAAAGTAAAATTACTCCTTTTGTTGAAGAAAGGATGGGTGGAGGAGGCCAGTTTGGTAGTTTGGTAGCTGGTTTATGAGTATGTTTTTCCTTGAGATTATGGGCTTTGCTGGTTGAGAGCAGAGCCTGCTTCCTCCACCTGGACCCAGGCAGAGTCCTGTGCAAAATGTACCCGGAGTCAGGAGCTACCTCCTGGCCAGCATTGCTGCTCCATGGAGCTGAGCCCTGCTACGAAAGTCAGTACGAAGGTTTTGGCGAACTTCTCAGAAAGATGAGGTTACTTTGGTGTCCCATTTGCATTCCTGCCTTCGTTCTTCTGAGTAATTATGAAGGCAGCAATAGGCAATGTGAAGTTCTGTGGGCTACAAAGCAGAGACCATGATCATGTTTGAATATGCAAATACATTATATGTACCTAGAAATAGGTAAATCTGATAGTTTAGCAGCAGCAGAGGAGAATGTGACCTATGGTGACGTTCTTAACATTAGTACTTACGAGAAGATAAGGTGCAATGCTCCCATCCCCACTGGAAGTGGGCCTCCTGAGATGTTTTGTGCCTAGACCAGATTGCCATCTTCCGTTCAATCTTGCTCTCCTTTCTTAGGGAGGAGTTTTTAACCTCCTGCTGAGTAAATGCTATGGGTTTGATGTAATTTGGGAAGTGTTACACCTAATGTGTGTTGGATAAACAGCCTTGCCGAGTGCAGCAGCCAATTTGGGACCATTTAGCTTTGCATCTGTGCTTTGGGTTTTCTCTCCAGGAGGTAATGCTGAAATCAATGCTGCAAGGGTGGAAGGTAGTTTGGAAAACAACCCAAATGGTTGTCTTCTGTTTATAGTCCTTCATCACCTCCTTTTAGAGCTGTGGGCAGTGATGAAAGTAGTGAAAGAAGGGAATCGTTTCCCCAGTGCTATAATGATGTGGAGAAAACCTCATGTAGGCAATAGCCCTTAATTTCTTCTGTCTTACTTTTTATCATCTCTTCTTTAATTTGGCAGCATCTGCTTTTAAGTATATTAGACCAACTGTTGGAAATGGAGATTTGTCTGAAGTTTTGATTTGCAACATTACAGTGTTAAATGCATCAAAGGATGAATATTGAATTAATTGGAAAATCTGTTTCTGAATGTGAAGGTCGCCCAGCATCAATAGCTTTCAGACTTGCTTTCCCGATCTGATTAGTGTTTGTTGACGTTGAGAAGAAGGATACTGCTTTATATACAACCCCCATTATTCTACTCCCTTTTCATCATATGGCATAAAGCCATCCAAGCATAAAATGTCAGTCATACGCCATTGACACATTATGTCTAGTAACTGCTATGAAGTTCATTTTGATAGGAGGCTTCTCAAAAACTATACTGGGAAATGTACTATTGAAGCACTTTGTGTGATCCAGCTGAATGTCAGTAATATAAAATCCCATATTCAAAGGCAAATTCTTTTACAATTACTCTGGCTGTTAGAATTAATCATAATTTTAAAAAGCAAAAAAATTTACGTAGTTTTACATAGCACATTTAAGACATTGCCTTAAACATGGAAACATTGGAAGGTGTCTGATGTAGAAATTTTTGAATCATATTTCTACTACCTAATTTTCAAGAATGCAGATATTGGATCTAATTTAACCTACTGCTTTAATGAGGTGGTATTATAAAAGCTGGCAAGTGACCATGACCAGGGGTCAGAGACGTGACCCCTTTATGTTCTTTAATAGCAATGAGTTCAATAGACTTAGAAAGGTCCTTTTGGCAAGAATCCCGTAATTTAGAAACAGTCCTATTTCTCTACTAGAGACTGTAACTCTGTGACAATGTTGGGGATATTTATGTTTACTTTAATCCTTTCTTCACAGTGTGTCGTAAATACTGGTTATATGATTCCCATTAGAGTCCTGTGGGGTAGGTATTTCTTATTCCCATTTTATAGATGGCAGCCATAAAACATTAATGAGAGCAAAAAGAAATCCTACTGGTTTTAGTGTCTCTTTTTTCCTCCAATATGAGAATGGAGTGGAATCTCTGAGAGGGATAGTCCCACGTTTCAAGTTGGGAATACAACTGTTTAAGATAGTTTTTGAATGAGAAAACTTAATTTGGAGTAAAAAAGAAAAAAACCCTTAACTGATATTTTTTTATAAATTCTGCACTAGTTTTAATTAATTGATTCATTTTTATTAATAACCATTAGTATTGGAAATGTATGGGTTGTAATTTGCTGGAAATTTGGATTTGGGTAAATGAAAACCTATTTGTAGGTATTGCCTCCCCCCTTCCTTCTCCCTCCTCCCCCGGCTCTGTTTCTTCCTTTCCTCCCCCAACTAAAACAATGTCACCAGAAATGGGTCTTTAAGAGCCAGAGAAAACAGAGAGAGCACTGTGAAGACTTCTGATTATTTTTGTAAAGCTGTTTCCCTGTGTCTCATAAAGGATGATACTGTACATTCACAGTGCTGAACTGCTCATTTCTTTCTGAAGGAAGTAAAACCACTTTGGGTCTGGCTGTGGCTGCTGCTCTACGCGCAGCGGCAGAAGAGGTTGCTCTGGTACTTGTTCCCATCGCTAGGCACCACCACAGCTAATGCTCAGGAATTATATGGGCCCTGATCCATAACTGCTCTCAATTGTTATTAGTCCCAGTTGCTTCACAGTGACTCTTCAGCATGTAAAAATAAGCACTTAGATTTTTGCAGAATGAGGGTCCTAATATGTAACTGCATATGACCAAGTCTCGCCCTGACCTCGTGAAGGAAAATAAACCATATGTAAGCACGGAGCTCATTAATATTTTCTTGATTCCTTTCACCCCGGTTCAGTCACTGTCACTAATTTGTTATGATTGTGGTAACATTTCAAGAGTTTGCATATTTTTATTTTGCCTGAATGACTCCGTGGGGTCTTGGTTATTTTTAAATTACTTTGACCATCACAAGCAGAATCAGACCCAGATAAAATTACGTAAATGTAAATGTCAATAAAATAAATTATTCTATTTTTGCAGATGTTCTTCATCTGCATTGAATTTGATTGTAGATGCTTGTCTCCATGCATAATGATCCAGAGCTAAAGGATGAAAGTGTTCTTGGAGCAAAGAAAACACATTCTGAATCTTTACTGTAAATTATACACTATACAAAATCAGTCCAAATTGTTCAAACCCTTGGACAATTACAATGTTATTCTACTCACCATGCTGAGTACTGTGTAATTATCATGGTTAGCAGCAGTTTGCTTGCTCTCAGCCCTGAAGGGAGATGCAAGCTTTACTGAACAAAAATAAATGCAGATGTTGGACCTTATCTTGTTTTCTGACTCAGCAACTGAAAATACCCACAAAATGTGAAGGATTTTTTTTTAATTGTTTAGTTGATATAACATTAACAAAAACAGTGCTATTGATCAAATATGCGCTGTGCTGTACATAACGGACAGTGTGGTTACTTGTGTGATTAAGGAATTTGCTAGGTTGCAACCCCAAGTTTTATTTGTAAAAAGAAAGAAAGAAAAAAATAATCAGTGAGATTGTTCCCAAAGCAGGAGGATCTGCTTATTACGAACCATCCCTTTTTCATGAGTTTTCTAGCTTATAGGTTTCCCTTCTCCTATTAAGTCAATGATAGATTTGCTTGCATAGTTAATCATGTGTGAAAGGTACTTCACATTAAGTCCATTTATTTTGTAGGTTTATTTTACCAGTTCTCTTCATAAATGTGATCAGTCTTCCTGACTAAAAGCTTTCCAATAGAATTAAATTCCAATAACTTGTTTTGCTTATGGGCCAGGCTTTTGAACCTCAGCAGCTTCTTTAAAATTACTGAAGGGCTTTAACCTAAATCCCAAACACTTCTGCAAATGTTGGCTGGACCTACCTTCCACTTGACATCAAAACGTGGAGCAAATGGCTCGGGAAATCAGTACTAGAGGACACCTTTGGCTTCAGCAGCTAGAGGACAGATGTGGGATTCCAGTGGGCATCAGGCTGTTTTAATTAGAAGATAATATATTTTTTTATGCCTTTACGGTAAGTTCTGTCTAATAAAATCTAGGAAGTATTTACCATGTGCCCACAAATATGTCATCAGAAAATTAAGGAGCAGTCTGAAAGAGACCAACATCTGCCCTTCTGCTTGGGTGCCCTGCTATTAGGTGTTATAAAGTCTTTCTGTCCCCAGAGAGTTGATCCCTGAGATGGGAACTCCCCAGCTGTAGTGTTAGCTAAATCTAGTCTTAGCTAAATTACACATGTCTGCTTGGGTCTTCTGGAAGGTGTTAGTGGCCACAGCACGCTGCCATAGCTGGAGATGTGGAAGACCAAGCCACTAGTCACCATGCACGTGCCCTTGTCTGAAGGGTGGCAGCTGAAGGAGGTAGAACTTCGGGTTAGTTGCAGTCTTCTCTTTGCTTTGCATGATACAACACGTGTTGAAGGAACTTGTAGAAACTTAATGTGTGGCCTGAAACTGCTTCTTACTATAGACTGGCCTTCAAAGATAGGTGAGGTCAGAAGTGGAACTGTTGGTTCTTACTATTGAGATTGCTGGGCTGCCTCTTGGAAGTGTTTTCTTCTGGTTAATGCACTTACAGCGTTGCCTCTGTACTGGCACAGATGTGCTCACTTTCTTTCCCATCTTGCCTGTGTCTTCACACATTTATTTCAGTAGCTCTTGGCACTGGCTGCAGGTCCCACAGTTGAAAGTTCTTTTTTTGTGTGTGTGTGTGTGTGTGTGTGAAAGCCTTATTAATTCCAGGGATCTGATTGCTTGCTTGCCTTACTTCCACATCTGCCTTCCTAATTTCTGAACATGTGCAATAGCAGAAGTTTTTCTTTCTAGGGAAATTGTGTATTCTCAACACCAATAATTTTGGTAAGTATTTCACCTTCTCACCTAGGGTGGGAAGGCAAAGGAATTTTTTTATTAATTTCAGTGGACTAGGACCAGTTTTTAAATTCTGTATCCTATCAATATTATATGTAAATGGGATTGGGCCATTTAGTTGTTTACATTCACTTGGGTTCTCAATGGGATTAATTTGGGCAATTCTTCCATGTGCTATGTGCAATCAGGAGCCAAATTAGGCCTTACGGGTCATATTTTTATCTAAGTGCATTTAGGAGGGTAAGGAGCACTTTTTTGAAGCGTTATATAAGCAAGCTTTGTGCATTTTGCCACTACTGAACAACACTACATGCATTTAGTGTAAACAGCCTTGAGATCTAAAGATAAAAAACACTGCCTAAGAGTGTGGCATTATTATTGTAATAGACTGTTTCTATGAAGCCAAGCATTGTTTTGATTCTTAGCACTTAATTGCAGTTCTCAAAAAATGGAGCTTTTCCTACCTTTGATATATCCTTGTGCCAAGCCAGTGAATAGGGCTCACTTTAACTCCATACTCTGTGCTGTTCCTTTCTTTCCGTTTTTTTTTTTTATTATTTTCCTAAACTGAGATGATATTTGTCTTCAGCTTAAAATTCTTAATTTTCCTTTACTGTAACGTAGTGAGTGCCAAAGAGACCTCAGTGCAAGGCTGTTTTCTTACTAATATATTTTGTTTCAGTAAAAGTTAAGTCTCCACAAGAACAAATATATTTCCTAGAGGAAAAAAATTGTGCTAATTGGTACCTTGGTGATATATTCACTGTATCCTGTTTTCAGCTTTGACTTGCTTAGAATGGAGCACTCTAACTTCTAAATGATTTTGTGTTTTTTTTACAAAAAAAAAAAAAAATAAAAAAATTGGGCTATTTGTTCCTGTGCATATGTATATTTTAGAAAGAAATGGACTGAACAGCCACCGCCACACACATTGAGTGAGTTGCTGTGGTGTGGAATGTTTGCTTCAGAGTGCTGCAATTAATCACGTGGAACTGAAAAATTAACCTATCCAATGCGTGCTAATAATGAACCCTTTTCCAGAGCTGGACAGGAAAACAAAACTGTGAACAAAATTGAGTCATAAATGCCGCGGTTCAATACCCATCTCCTATTAAACTAAGCTAGCGGGAAGCCACTTTAAGTCCTTTTTTTTTTTCAGGCAAAGGGCTTGAGCAGCAAGTGGAAACCCAGTGGTTAAGGCATGGGCTTTCGGGGGGAGAAGCCAGACCCGTGGGCACCAGGAGGAGCTTGGGTGGGAGCTGTTGCTCCTGTGAGAGCCCTGGCCCAGCCTTACCCCGGAGGGGATTCCTGCCAGGGAAGCAGGATGGCTCCCGTTAACCAGCTGCGGGAATGTTGTGCCTGTGAGAGGTGAGGGTCCTGGGTGCACAGCACCATTGAGGTTCAGGGCTCAGCTGGCAGGCACCATTGCTCACTGCGAGCAGCACTTCTCACTTCCTTTTGGCAGAAATTACTCATTCAGCTCCAAGAGGGAAAGGTGGAGAGTGTCTCACACGGAGGGGTGGTTTCCCTGTGGTTTTTTGCTCCTGCTAAGCATGACTGCCCAGAACTGAGGGGTGTCTTGTACCATGGGGAAAATACACATTACTTGGGCTACTGCTGAGCTCGGAGCGTGCCTCTGCCTCTTCCAGCCCGCAGTGATGCTGCTGAGGAGCACAGGGTACCGCAGGGTGCCCTGAAATGTTCATGTAAAATTGTGCTCCCTGTTGCATATTCTGTTCTTTTCTAGAGGTGTGACCAGTCATTTGCTTTTGATATGGGTTTGGAGGGCTCCTGTGACAGCTTTAGCTGGGTTTAAGCACCCACAGCTTATCATAGAGGTAGCTGAAGAATCCACCAAGCTCCACAGGCATGAATATTTTTGTTTCTACTGGTCTGGCAGCTTTTTTCCATTTCCAATATCAGAAATTGATAAATGGAGCGACTGGCACGTGTTTCTACTTTTCTACCAGAAAACTGGTTGGGGTCAAGTGGAGCTGAGCTGGCCAGGCCCTGGTGGAGTCTGCACAGATTTGCCATCCTCAAAACCCAGTGCCAGTTTTAATGGCTTTTAGCCAGCTTTAACCACCTCACCCAAATTCTGCCTTCTGAGGTTTGCCCAGCGTATTTTATGACTCTTGTGCTGGCAAGCAAACGCGTTTTCAGATATAGCGGTGTCCCGGCTTGCTTACAGCACTCGGGGTGGAAATTTCCAATAGACAAAACTGCTTGTGTTGGAGCAAAAAATGCCTAATATCCGGTGGGTTTTGAAGCCTTTTCCCCAACAAACAGGCATCTTCTCAAGAAGCCTACCTAGAGTAAAACGTGTTTCTGCAGAGGTATGGTTCTGCATCCAGAAATGTGATTTGCAGCCACACCAAGGGCATGCTGTGGTGAAATTAAAGTAGATTCTGTATTAGAGCACCAAAAAGCTGACGTTCGAACATCTGTTATCACTAAATAAATATCATTGAGTAGGTACCTCCTCAAAGTCTTCTCTGTGCTTATGCTTTGTACTTTTGTCAACCTTCTGTCTATTTGTTTTTCGTTCCTTCCTCCCGTTAGAAGGAAACGGCTTCCTTGCCTGATCTGTGGGTAGAGAAGAGCTCTGAGGAATTACACTAATAAACTTGCACCCTGTGCTGAGTGGAGAAGGACTTCTCTGTGGCCCACAGCTTTCCCAAGATGATTTTTTGTTTGTTTTCCACAGTACTATCTGGTGTATAAACATGACCGCTCCCCACTTCCCATCTCTCACAGCTCGCTGCAGGTGACCAGCCAGCCCGTTGGTGCCAGATTAATGACAGAAGACAGATTTTATTGTCCGAGTCAGCTGTGAATGATGGGACTCTCTGCTAATTCCCATGGAAGCTAACTAATCTTCCCATTGAAATACTGCATTTACAATCCAAGCTGTCACTGGGAGCAGACTTCTTTTTTTTTTTTTTTTTTTAAAGCAAAATAAAACACACAGAGAAGCTTTTTATTGATATGGGGAGAGAGGGAAAAAAAAAGGCAATTTCATCTTTTTTCCTACATTCTATAACACTGAGGCCACTTCTCTTTTATCCCAGTGGAAATGCAAAAACTCTGGATCAGTCTCTCTTCTCATGGGCTTGCAGCATTCTCCTCTTTCTCCTTGCCATCTCCAGCAAGAGCAAATTTAAAACATAGAGAGGTGGTGTGGGGTCTTTTTATGAGAGACTGTGCAAAACTTACTCAAATGTTGGATTTAAAGTTGGAATGAAATTATATATTCTTGCAAAAACCATACAAAATATTAAGTAAAATGTATAATAAGTAAAAATATTAAGTAATAATAAGTAAAACAAATACATAATAAGTAAAAATTATTCAAAAAATCACCAAACCATTAACTTCTATGAGCTGCTACTATTTATCTTGGTATTATTTATTTTATTACTTTTCTGTGACAAAATTATAGATAGCTATGCATATACAAATCTACCTTTAGGAATGTTACCCTGTTTCAAGTGTGAATGTTTGAAAGGAGGAAAATACTGGCCCACTGCTAATGCAGTTCAGAGTTAAGTGGAATACTATTTATATATATTCTTTTTATTCAATACCATCCCCATTGTTTTTGGAGGCATTAATTTAATTTAAGGCAAAGCGAAGTCACTCTTACTGTCTCCAGCAGGTATTGGAGAGGATCCCAGGGAAACTGTGGCAAAATTGTTTGCCTTTTCTTTCATGTTTGGGGTTTTTTTTTGTTTGTTTGTTTGTTTGTTTTGTTGTTTGTTTGTTAAGTATTTTGTGGAAAGCAAAAATCTTTTATAACCTGTAAAGCAAAAATAACAAAGGTTACTGACAGCGGAGTTTATTTCTGTGTCACAGGAATGGTTCCAGCCACTGCGCTATAATGGATCCATCCCAGCTTTAAGCAAGCCCGTCCTTTCGCCTCCTGCCCATGTGTGGGGAAACGGGGATGGTGTTGGAAGGAGCAGATTTTGTGTAGCTGTGCCCACATACGTTTATTAGCAGCAGACTCTTCAGGCAAGCCTTTCAGAGACAGCTTCAGACAAAGACACAGTTCTAGCAAAGAGGCAAAGACACAGTTCTAGCAGAGGCAAGAGTTGTGTGGAAGTCAGTTTTGTAAGGAAAAGCAAAGGCCCATGAAGGATTGTTAAGGACTGGCTGTCTCCTTGCTATACATCAGGTGGCCCCTCACTTGCGGTGAGAGCTGGGACCCTGGTGCAGTGCCTCTGCAGAGCCAAAGTATAATTTGGGTTGGAAGGGCAGGACTCCTCTGTTCTTCTATCAGCAAACAGAGGAATTGGGCAGCAGTCCCTGAGTGACCTTCCTACCCCACTCAGCCTGGCAGGTGCTCCAGCCGTGTCCTGGGCAATGCCCCTCATCACTTTGTGTGCCCCAAGTACCTAAGCAGCTGTAGGAGCATCAACAGTACACGCTGTTCAATCTATTTGGTACCGATTTTTTTTATTTTTATTTTTTACCATTATTATTATTCCCTGCACTGAGGTCTGTTGGCATCTTTGTCTGAAAAAGTCCTTATCTGGGCTGAGTGCTGCAGGTTTTGGGTGCGGAGCAGGAGCCAGCGCCTGCGGCTCCCAGCAGGGACAAAGGGTTCCGTTCAGCACAGGCTCAGGTACCGCAAAAGGCACCAGCAGGATACAAAGGCTTCTTCTAACAAGCCAAACCAGTGGGTTAATATATGTGATAAATATATGTTCTATGTAATTAACTCAAAGCACATTATTGATAAATTTTTAATTACTCTATTATTAATGGCTGAAGCTTTTGTAGAACACTTACGTATTTAACAAGCTACAGATAATTAGCTTATAGAGATATACATATATAGATAATTAGATATCAATCATTTAAAGCATGAACTATAATTTAGGAAGCCTGTTAATTGTCATGTAACTTTGCAAGCTATCATTTTAACTGCCAATGACATTCATTTATATCTCTCAGCACTTCTCTGCATATTTTCTATTAAAATAACTGTAGGGGGAATACGTTCATAAATAAATGCAATACAGTGATCTTTTTATCTTGAGGTTACAACTTGCTGATCCAAACCCAGCTCAGTAGTGACTAAAATTTGTTGCTGCAGAGACAGTCCTGGCAGAAGAGCAAATGGATCCCATGAATAAATTCAGACTGATAATTAGAAGACGGTTTCTAACCATCTGGAATAGCAAGCAGCCAGCAGAAGGTTGTGGAACAGCCTTCAGAAGAATAGTGGAATGAGGCAGTTGACATTTTTTGAAGATGAAGCTTGATAAGCTTCTGCATGGGCTGTTGAGGATGATTGTCTGCAGCGACAGGGGGGCTGAAATAACAGCAGTTCATGCTGTTGCGTTCAGCCCTTTGTGCAATGGGAAGGAATGCAGTGTCAGTCCATAAGGATGAACATCTGCATTATGGAATGAGGATGATGAATGCAGAGGCCAAGAACAGCATGGGCATGGACCACTTCTCGCTAAGCAGAGGCGAGCTGCTGCCTGCCACAGGGCTGCTCTGTTGCACATCACAAGGCATTTCCACTGGCATCGGTGGAAGCAGGCAGCCGTTGTTAGCTGAAAAGTGGCTTCTAAGAGTGCTTTCAGCAGTGATTTTGTGAGTCCTTTCTGATGCTTGTACTGCTGACTCCTAGATGCAAATGACAACTGGATTGAGATTAAGAGAGGAAAGGGGAGCCTGTGTTGTCACTTCAGCTGTCAGTGGAGAAACGTTTGATTGCCCAAGTCCAGTGCTTGGCTGGTGAGAGACTGGAGGGCTGTACTGAACCGGGTGAAGCTGTGATGCTGAGCGTTTGCTGGTGGGCTGCCCCAACATGTGTGCTCGTTGCTTCTTGCTTTTGCTGCCTGAATCCTTCCTCATGATGGATTCAGAAGGAGGACAGACAAGTCATGGACACACAGTCCACCAACAGCTGCTGGCTATTGCCCTGAATACAACTTTTGGCTGAGGAACTTTTAACCTACTGATTAGACAAATTTAGAGGACAGGAAGGCATGACAATGCTTACCAGTCACGGTCATTTCTTGTACTTTTCTCTAAACATTCACTACAACCAGATATCAGAACCAGGGCTCTGAAATAAGTAGCCTACAAGCCTCACTCACTGTGAAGCCCGGTTGTCCCTACTCTTCAAATAATTTTTCTCTCTGACTTTCTTTGTTCTGAAAGAAATAGATTTGAAGACTTTTGAAAAACCAATATATTAATTTACATCTTCAAAACTGTAGTTTGTATTGCCAAAAGACATAAATGATCATTCAGCTTCCTAAGTGCCACTTGCATGAAACTTTCTGAAAAAAAGAAATCAAATGGAAAAATCTATTAATATTTTTGCAGTATAGAAGATTAATTTGTTGCATGGAATACATTGAGTTAGGAGTTTTTAGTGCAAAATTTTCTTCTGGTAAGTTTGCCATGTAAAATGGTGCACTTCACCATAATCTTAGGACCAGTTCAGTTAGGTGCTAAACTCTCACTGATGTTGGCAACATCAGCATATTGTAAAGTTGAATCTTTCATTTACGTAACAAGCATGATAGTTTGTTGAGATTATCATTAGATGACCAAATGTACTTAAAATAGTGTGGCTTATATTGAAAATGTCACTGAAATTAAAACTGTGAAATGCTACTGCATCAGGTAGTCTCCTGACCTCCTGCTTATCACAGACTGTTACTTTTAACCAGAACTTCAAAAGCTTGTGGTAGGTCAAAATGTTTTTGTTCCTTCTCCCCTCCCTACTGCTTGAAGCCCCTTAGGTGGTAGAAAACAATATAATATTTGATCATGCCCTAACCTATTTTTTCCTTCTGTTTTCTCCTACTTTTGAGAACCATTTCCCTAAATACATGTTGCCTTTCCAAGTTAAGAGAAATATTTAAAATATCCTGTTACTTTGAAGGGGATGCTTTTTCATAAAGAAAAGCCTTCACGTGAAGGGCAACTGCAGTGCCACGCTAAACCTATTTCTTTACAGGCATCATAAACTTGGAGGGGAAAAGCCTGAGAGGGGTTGTTTGGTTTCCCTGGGTTAACAGCTTTCAGCTGGATGTCTGTCTGCTGAATAATGACTGAGCCGCTACATAAGCCAGTCTCCTCCACTGCGAAACATGTGTTCAGTTAATGACATTGACATCTTGGAAGTCGGGATGAGCCTCCCCACTTGAGTTGTTCAAACATGCTACATCCTACCAGAGCGAAATTAAATAAGGAGATGTGACAAAAGAGGAGGATTCAAGGAAGATGATAGTGTGTTCTGAATGTGCAGCATCAAAGAGACTTTGGTTTTGACATCACTTGTGCCGCTCATTATTTAATCATTCCCATCCTTGAGTATTTATTTTCTAAAGGGAAAAATGGGTTTTTCAGACTTCAAGTCCTATGTTTTTGATCTTTAGTATATACTTGTACTACTGAGTGATGTGGAAAAATAATAAACAGTAGAAAGCTTGGAGTACTTTCTAAATTGCTGAGAGCAAAATCTGAACAGTACTCAGGCAGCATGTAAAATTTTCAGGTTGCTCTCATTTAACCACGGGATTAAGTTATCTAAGTCGCAGAGACAATTCTAGAAAATATCCTGGTGCTTCTACAGCAAGGACCAGTGTGTAGGCACATGGATATGAAATAAGTACCTTGGCTGTACCACAAGGTATACCAGTTTGTATTTGTTGGGGTTTTTTGGTGATTGCAGTTGGGAAAATGCATTGTTAGCGACTGACAAAGAAGCAAGTAGCCTGTAACAATACAGGGGTTGATTTGAATTGTTATTGATTTGATTCAGTTTTGCCTTTCAACACTGTTTTTGTAAGATGAAGTCCTCTGCTTGCTTCCACATGCCTCGTCCTTCGTTGCTGCTAACCTGCGTGGTGGAGGCTGATCGGTCACACGGTGAAGCCTGGAATTGGTTATTACCGGTGTGATAGATTCCCATTTCATCAGGCAAGCTTTTTCTGGGCCTCTTTTGTTTCACATTCAGAGGCTTCTGACCCGGTCTGGCAGCCTCCTGGGTGGGCAGAGGTATTCCAGATAACGTGTGCGACGGCATGAAGCGTGCGGAAAGCGGGAGCAGGAATTCACAAGGTCCTATGTAAACCTTCATCGGCTGCCCGAAATTGCATTCCAGAAACGACAAAAGCTATCAGTCTTGCGGGTGCAGACCCTTTGATTCGCTGACAGTAATAATTCCACCCCTAACTCTTTGGTAATGCATTAATGTTAACTGTAATTTTTCCCTTTAGACAGGCTCTGTAGTACAGCATGACGGTTCTTACCCTGTAATTGTAGGATCCTCATTAATCAAAAAGAATATTATGACATTGTGAGCTCACAAGAAAGACAATTCATGACTGACACAATAAAGGCCTAAATTATGCTGCTTCGATGATTAGAGGTGCAAAATTGCTTTCTTATTTTTTTTTTTTATCTTGTGAAAATAGGATTTAGCAGCTGTAAGGAAAAAAACTGTATAATGAAAATAGAGAGTGTTCAGAGGCAAGCACCACCAGCTCTATCTGGAAGAGAACTTTATTTCAAAAGGAAATTAAAATTTCAAAGCTGTTTTGGTAGTGCTTTTTTATTGATAAATCTGAATTTAAATCAGGATCTTGAGGAAGAAATATGTGAGAACCACATTGCTGTAGCACCGTGTTTAGTAGTTCACTGCTGTTACCCTTTAAAATTACAGAATTTTATATATGGTTTTGGCCAGCTTCCAAAATGTGTTTTGACATATATGAAATGATTAATACTCAAATACATCTCATAAATTGAATGCAGTTATATATATTCTCTTTTGTTCATAAGGAGCCAGAGATTCTGAATGATAAATGAAGGAGAGAGGAAAAAAAATAATGTTAAAGCCAAGTTTCTTCCACTGAGGGTATGTAAGCAAAGCCATTGAGTTGCTAGAGCAAACCTCAAGGATGCTTCAATAAGCCCTGGTTTGAGGGAATCCAATCCAGCGGGAACTCTTGGAACCACTGAACATTCCATAAAGACAGAGGACTGAAGAGGTGCTGAGTCGATGGTGAGCTCCTGCAGAAGGACCTTGTCCCTGTTCAGTTGCGCACGATGGGCCCTGTGCGTTCTGAAGTGCTGTTATTAATGGGGAAATTAATCAAAACGGTGTTTTCTTTCTAGGGATTCCTTCCTCCAGAACAGACCAACTGCAGTACTTGTGATCCAAGTAACCAGTAACTCCACGAGAGTCCCCCAAAGTGCCTCCTGACTTGCTCCTCGCATGCACAGCAGCTGACTGGCTTACTCCAGGCACTCTTGTCTGTCCACAGGTATTTATGTATGTTTTTAAGTATAGTCCTGACGGCTGAGGCAGCTGGATTTCTCCCGAGTGCATTAGAAATGATTCCCCTCTCTTTCCTCTTAAAAGGATAGTTGAGGAAATGATGGAAAAAACTTATCTATGAATATTCCCCAAACCCCCTCACTTCTCCAGATAAAGCATTTTGCATGCTGCCTCCATGTCCGTTGCTTTTGTTTGCTTGAGATTGTGATGCGTAGGGTGGTCAACAAAATTAGCCATTCAGCACAACTGATGGGAAAAATAGAAATTTTTGTTTAAAAAATATTTCTTGAAATAATATAGATTCTTTTTGGAGGGTTGGTTTTTGGTTTTGGTGTTTGTTTTTTGTTGTTTTTTTGTTTTTTTTTTTTTTGGGGGGGGGGGGTTGGTTTTTTGTTACATAAATGATTTAAAACAAGTGTTTATACCATTTCTTTCAGGTCTGACCCCGTGGCAGTTCATGAAATCATTTCCTTCATGTTTCATGCCATGACCCATATAAGATGTGCACACTTTTGCATTACCAAGGAAGTAGTCTGACAGGATACCTAAAATTTTACTTTCCTTTTGAATTCAGGAAGGCTAGGCTGAGATTCAGGGATGGGTTCACAAAGGCATTCCTCTTCCTATGGTCACAGAGGAGCGATCAAGTAGGGGCTATTGAAGTGCCAGAGCAAGTCAGGAGTGCCCACGTTCGGAGCTGCTTGCTTTGCCCAAGCTGTGCTTTTGAAGCAAATCTCCCGGCTGCCCACCTTGGGTTTGCATCGGGGAGCAGCCAAGAGGGTGCAGACTGAACCTTTCCATGAGCTTCAGGACACTGAGTGTCAACGAGTTTTCAACACACAAAGCCAGAATGGAGTTAACTTGATATAAACTTCCCCTGAAATTCCTGTAGCGTGGATGTCGGGTCTTCAGCATCAACGGTTTTGACCTGATGGTGCTATGGGGATGTGGTACTTGATACGATGCAACGTCTTTGTTAATACTGCCCTGGGTGACCCTTTCCAACCGAAATCCAGTGGCACTTAGTAGTATCTCAGATCCTCCTAGGTGTCTTTGTAACCACCATTAAGAAAATATCCTCAATATCTGAATATTTTTTATACATAACTTGCATTTATTTATATCTCAGATTGTTATAGTTGTGTTTTTGCTGCTTTCAGGACTGCACCATGGGGAGCGAGCTGGAGGCTCAGCCGTTTCGTTGGGTCAGGCATTAGTTCATTCTGTCAGGAGGGCTCCAGAAGTGCACAGCTTTTGGGCTGTGGGACTTGTGTGCTTCCTTCAGTGATCGCATACAAATGGTATGAAAACACAGCGACCCAGATGGTTCCCATGGTGTAAAGTCAAAACAACACGGAGTGCAGAATTCCTACTGAGAGATTAAAAAACCCAAAATGTTTCTACTAAAATCTCAGTCCCTGGTTATGTTTTTGTTTTGTTTGTTTGTTTTGTTTGTTATATTAGACCTATCCTAGCAATACCTGGGTGAGACTCGTGTGATAGATGGCCACTGCAGCTATCTCCAGTTGTTCTCCTTGGAGGGAGCTGCCGTGTACCATCGCATGGAACTGGGGGCAGAGAAACATAAGGATTTTAGATGGCTGTCATAGTCTGCTTCACCTTGAAAGTCCCACAGCAAAGGCCTTTTATTCAAACTTTTATTTAGAAAGGTGGATTTACTGAAGTACCATACAAAATGTGAAATCTAATCCAAAGATACTTGCAAAACAAGCCTGACGTAAAGCTGCATAGAAAACATTGTGTACAATACCTATGTTTATCAGTTTTAAAACTCCTTAGATATGCATAGAGATTTAAAAAAAATAGATCTCCAAAATGAAAAAAAATATTTCTGCTATTAGAAATGATGAATTTTTGCTATTGTCCAACTCTGCAGACTTGCATAATGTCACTAAAATAGCCCAAATGAAGACTCATGATGATTGATGCAGTTGTGCTGGTTTTAGTTCTCTGCTATTGGAAATTGGTCCTTCCCAATCTTTTTAAGGATGCTGCTTAATGAGCAGCATCACTGATGTCAGAGAAATACTCACTGAAGTGCTGAAACCACAGACAGGGTATAAGGATCCCAACAGGAATGACATATGTTGGGGGCGGGTGGCTGCGGCTGTAGAGATGTCTGTTCTTCCCACTTGCTCTTCCAAACACTGAAATTCAAGCTATATTGATAAACATTGATTTTTCAAAAAATTTTTTTAAGGATGGTGCCCCTTCCTAATCATGTTTTATTAATATGATTATTTAATTTTATCCAGATGTTGTGACATATAATATTGATTTATTAAATGATATTGTGTACTAATAAACATGCTAACAATAATCATAGGATTAAAATAGTACTAAGTACAACAGCAGCAGCATCAATAGACGTAATAACAATAAACAACCAGAAAGACAGCCCAACTGCTTTTTTCATCGGCTCGACAAGTTTTCTTCTTCTAGGTCTTATCAGCAGTAAAGAGAAGCTAATGAAAACCTTTGGAGACTTACTGGTTGCAGGGAAGAAATTACTTCCATTATATGCTGCAGAATGAAACCCATTTAATCTGTTTTAACTCCTGGCTGCTCAACAACTTGGATGGGTTGAAGATTTCAATCTACATACACAGTACAGGTACTGTTCTTGGTTTCATTAAATGTTTCTGCTTTCCAGTCTACCTTGCCCAAAATGTAACACTGGCTTTATGAAAACCACTGCCCTAGTGGATATGCATCTGACAGGAAAGGGCATCATTTAACAACAATTTACAGTGATGTAAGTATAGAAATACTAATGGAGGTAATTACTTGCCAATAGCCCTTATTAAAGCTTTAGTATATTGGTCTCCATAATTAGTCACCCTGTATGAGGGCAGCATCTGGCTCTTCAAATCTCTTCCCAAGAAAGACACTGAGTTAGAAGTCCAGGTCTGTACAGACTAAAATGTTTATGTTGTATATATACTTTTTGAAACTGTAGTAAAACAAGTTTTTTCCTCACTGTTATTTAGATTTTCATGTTTATATGGATCTTCAGATCTATTTGTTTGATGCTGGTGTATTAGATACCCCATCTTATTCTTACTTTTGTTTTTCTGTCCCAGTTCTTCCTCATTCCTTGTCACAGCAGGCTCAAATCTAATTCTGCTTTATGACATGAATCCCAATTACAGCTAATCCTATTAAAAGGTCCACTTATTTGAAAACATGTTCATTGGCAAGGACTTTAAAATGTAGAAAGTCTTGCGAGGAGTTTGTGAAGCCTTTGCAGAGATTTTTACTTTACTTATGGGTGCATCATTGAAAAAAGACCTAATTGAGTACCTTCTTGGATAATTCCACCAAAAAAGGAAGTCAAATTGTAACACATCTTTGGAAGTAATTCTATCTTTCTTTTTTTTTCTTTTTTTTTTTTCTTTCTTTTCTTTTCTTTTTCTTTTTCCTGAGCCCTATGAAGGCCAATATCTGGCAACAGCAACTGGAAAGATGGGTCAAGCTTGACTTGCCTGTTCATCAGAATACAGCCATACAAAAATACTCAAACTCTGCTAGTTTCAGCACAAAGGCAGGTTCCTGTATTTTCGTAACTCAGCAGTCATGCTGAGTTAGTTTTCAAATCCACATTCCTCCTTTGTGTATTTTATCTTTCCACAGCATTGCTAAGGACAAGAAAATTAGCAATCCTGAGAAGGGTAAGAGGCAGAATCAGCAGCGAATTTAACACAAAACATTGCCATACAGACCTCGCTTGCAGAGACCTGCCTCGGAAGTACAATCACAGCCTTTTAGCCATGTAATTACTGCTCCAGAAGCTTCATCATCTCATTAACAATTTCTATTGTCCTTCTATTGTAAGTATATATTTTTTGCCACAATAAATGTATTTTTATGAAATTTCATAATGGAGATGGCACTTCATTGTGCAAGAAAAGATTTGCTAATATCAAGTCTTGCTGAAACAGCTAATTGAGTTGCATTATCATATTGTATTAACAGCATTTGGGAATGTAAATAAGGATCTCTTGTCCATACAAGAGTGGCTGTTACTCAGAATTAGTGTGGTGTCAGCTGGAATGCCAATTCAAATGGTTGAGCATAAACAATTTTAGCATCTTTTCTTTCTGTTTCCCCTTCTCTGATGTGACCTGGGTAGTGTCAGGAAAGAATGGATTTAAGAGGCCTGTCCTTCTGCTGCAGTTTGGAAAAGGGGAACGACAGAAATGTTTTTCCATGTTTTCAATTTAGTTTTTACTTCCAGCTTGCCCATCTGAAAGCACATCACACTTACTGATGCAGTTTTATTTAAAACGTAAGATTTAAATCAAACTGCTCCCAAACAGTCTTTCTTTCTTTCATTCATTCCATATTTTAAATGTAAAGTGTTTTAAATTGGAGTTGTTTTGTAACCACCCACTTATTCATTTAAAACCATTTTGGGACAATGATATGTAGAAAAAAAAATCTTCGATAATGACATCCAAGCTTGGCGATAGTGATAAAAATATACTCATTTTGAAGTTCTGAAACTCATAAAATTGCCACCTCTAGTTTATTCTGCACTCCCCAGAGCATTAAGCTGTTTAGCACAAATCTAATTTCCCACCAAACAGCTCAAGGCAGTTAGTACTCAGTTTGGTTCCAAAGAATTAAACACAGTGTTATAAATTGTGATAGTCTGTGTGACTCTGTAGATAAACCCATTTTCCAATATATGTGTACCAAGCATGAAAAAATAAGAGGCTGCTGTTTTACAAGGGGTGATTACAATGGAAATAAAGGTGAAATTAAAGGAACATTTGCTTCAAGGCTAATTAATAACGATTGATAAGAGAGAGAACACTTGTAAAGCTCAGTGAGCGAAAGATAAATGGAAGGAATTCATAGGTAAAGAATATTCAATGTCCTAACTCTCATGAGGTGTACATCTTACCATGGGTATGCAGCGCGCTACGTCTTTGAGTCTAAATGTCTCATGTCACAGTGACATGGGTGAGATGGATTTTTGAGGCCACGTAACCTGCTGCTCTCCAGAGCAGGGGAAGGGGGCTGTGGTGGCTGCGACTTCGGTGCATTAATCTGGGTGGAAGAGGACAAATGAGCTGAGAAACTCAGTCCTGCAGTTCTGCTATATATGGAGCATAAAAAAGTATCGGGGACTCTGGAATCTGTCTCACATCACACAGGCTGTGTGGGCAGAGAGATGAGAATTTAAATGTTCTAAATGCAGAGCCAAAATGAGCCCAGGAGACCAACAGGGCAATAACATGAAAACTGCAGTGGAAGTTTGGTCTCCAAACTGTGTTACCCTGTGGCCTTTGGGGGAGGGAACAGTGAGGGCAAGTGGCTATTGTAACAAATTACTGTACGTATTGTGTAGCACACAAGTAATTTTGGCCATTACACTGCCACAGAAAATTTTCACAGATTTTTTTCAAACCTATATTTCAGGAGGAGAAGTTAAACAAAAAAAAAAAAAAAAAAAAAAAAGACTGTAAAAACAAAATATCTGCAATTTAGAAATGCATTTAGGAAGTTGAGGGGAGTTTACCACCAACCTCAGCAAGGATTAAACCCAGGCTTTTACCCCACTGCTCCTCATGAAAATGCTCTTTTACTTTTCTGAGTTCTCTGTCTGGAAGAATAACCAGAGGGATTTTGGCTGTGAGAACCAGGGATTTCCAAAAGTCAAATGATTGCTCACTGTCAGGATGCCCTTTTAAAAGGTTATCTATGGGGGAGCTGCTTTTTTCCTACCCCTCGCTTATGGATGCCTCTGGTAAGCTGCGCTGGAAGAAGTTGTCTCAAGACATTCGGTAACACACCTGCCTCCTCTGACTGCCAGTCTGGTGTCACTAGATTTGCTGAAGGTGTCTTTTCTTTTTTCCCCAAGGAAATGTGTGTTTTACAGCGATGGGATCCACATTAGGAGTGTACTGCCTGTCTGAGGGAAGAGAAGTCATCCCAACCTCAAGAGATTTGGAGGTTGCCTTATGGAGCGATGGTACGTACTACTGCTGTTGTTATTTATATCACACCAGTCCCTTGATACCAGAGCAAGCACTCTGCTGGACATGGGAGGAGACAATCTTCCCTTGAAGAACTGATGCTCCTAAATCAGGAAGGATGGTCAAGAAGGGAGGATGTCCGTGGGGTGACGCTGCACACCAGTGATGGAGCCGACAATGGAGCCTTGTGCTGTAAACCTCCAGGTTTCATTCCTGTTTACTACTGTGCCTGCGGTGAAACTGTGCGTGCCTCTTTTAGTCCTTGGAGGGGCTTAAGCTGGTTTTCAGGTCCTCTGTTACTGGGTGCGTGGGTAAAATCCACTGGTGTGCTGAAAGGCAACTTGAAACCAAAAAACATTGAAGTCCAACTGTTTGAATGGGTAAGTATATATATGTACATATATATATATATATATATATGTATACACACATATGTAAGTGTGTATAATATGCCGGATGCTTTGCAAAAGGGGGAGTGTTGCAAATCCTGTCGATCAGGCTAAATTCTTCAAATGCATTCTTGTTCTTGAGTTGTTTTTCCCTGAGTTGCTTCCTTCTCTGTGCTATTCCTCCTTAGTTAACCTGCAAAGCTCAGTGCAACTTCATAGTGTTTATTAACCTTACAGGCAGGGACCACGAGTTCTGTTTCGTACTATACGTTCTAGGTTTCTAATGAACCCGGTGAGTTTCGGCTTAATGCAGCTGAATTACTGACACTTGCAACAGTAACAGCGCTGCTAACACCCTTCACTGCTTCTTTTGCTCCAGCCTCAAACTCCTTCCAGGCCAGCCGGTCCCTGTGCGTGTAGTCCTGCAGCGTGCGGAGCAGTCAGCCAGGTACCGCTGTCTATAGTGTGTGACATGGAAGGTCACCGAAGTCACGCCTTTGGGTTTTATTGCAATTGGTACGGGAGTTTTCAATGGCGGTTTTCTAGATTTTGCATCGGAAGTAATCTGTCACAGGGAGGAGTGTAAGAGAAAGTCAAGATTATGACAGACACAGACGGCATGAAGCTTACAATTAGTTTCTTGTTCCTTAATGTTTTTCCTTTCACTTTCTTCTAGAAGTTTTTCTCAGAAGCAGATACTTCATAGCAGGGAGCCTCTGTGTTGTACTGGAAAATATGCTGTCAAATGTCAAAGAAAATACACATAAGCTCCATTTTAAAGCTAACCCAGGATGTCATCTGAGGTATTTACTGTATAGATTGTAATTGTTGGCATCTTTATATTTCTCCTCAATCTTGCCCTTTAGTAGGAACAAAGAAACGGGGTGAAGGCTGAATTTTGCTCTTTGCTGGTGTATTGTCCATGGAGCTAGGGAAGTGGTGAATCTTGCACTAAAAAGAAACAGTTTTATTTTCTTGGCGATGCATTTCCCAAGTTATTTTTGTGGATAATTATGTCGAAATGTCAATGTCTCATCCATTCTTCTGCTGTTTAGCAGGAATAATAAAAAAAAAATAAAATAGTGCTAGTCTGTGTGACCTCTGAATACTCTGCCTTATGGTCAGAACTGAAGAACCTGGTTTCTGCTTGTATCCTTGAACTTCTGGCTTTTACCAGTCAGGTGCCTCTGGCATCTTGAAACAGCACTGAAACTTTGGTGGTATTTAGGCAGTTTTAGCATCACCTCAATTTCATTCAAATAAGGAGCAGTGAATGCTGCAGACCTTCTGTGAGCCCTTTAAGCTTTTAAGGACTCACTTCCCAATTTCTGGCAGTCTTGCCAGTATAAATGAAGCCTGGGAGATCTTTTTTCAGAAGATACATGGTATGGCAGCAGGAGGCAGGAGCTGAGGTGGGCAGACCAGCTGTGCGCCAGGATCGTGCTGGGGGATTGGGATGCTGCAGGTGGAAGGGTGCTGAGCAGCCAGCTCCAGCCAGGCACAGGTGGTGGGAAATCAGTCTGGGGGGAACACTGCTGCCTCTGGACTATTAGAGTAATGGATTAGGACCACCAGGCACCTGGGAAGGTATGACTTAGAAATGCTCAGAAGCTTTGTCCCCGCTGTGTAATACAGCTCAGATCTATCAAACCAGGCTTCCTGCTGGGAGCACTGGGTGCTGGGGGGTAAATCACATTTGCATTTTACTACCTGCAGCCCAGGTGGAAAGCCTTGTCTTTAGCCACCTTGCTGCCTGACTGCAGGTAGGCTTCTTTCTGCAAGGAACTGTGACTGCAAAGAAATGACAGAGGACATTTCTTTTAAGTGCAATGTTGTGGCTGAAAGAAAATGCAGCAATATGGAAGGAGACTTGGTTGAAAATCTAGAGCCTATGGTTTTGTGATGTTATAGTTAGAAGAGGAATTTTCTCTCTTTCTTTCTGGAATGCAGAGGATTGCTGAAATATAATTGTACAGGACGGAAAGTGAGAAGAGGAAAGGGGGGTTTTGAGGCACTGTGTTTCTCTGAATACATAGTGCCCAGTGGAAGATAAAGCAACAAGGCTAGCACATGATCAGCTCTTTGACATTTCTATTCAAAAGATCAGGTGTAACAGAAAAATAATAATAATAATAATAATAATAGTAAAAGCTTTTTGAAACTCTCTTGAATTGCAAACTTTTATTAGCCATACTTAGGTCTAGGTAGTTTCAATCTCCCTCAGGGACCACTACTTTATTCCACTTGATTAAGCACGCTTTGTGCTTGCCTCCAAACCATTATTTTTTAAGAAGATATTACACAGTTCTGCTTAATAATAGACTGCATGTTTCTTGACAGAAAATAACACTAAGAGGCCACAGCACTAGCGATGTCTCTTAAAAGACCCCCTCCCGCACTGGCTCTCTTTCCCTTCAGGTATATTTATCATGTCTACCACTGTGACATTTCCAGCTCTGCTTCCCAGGACCAGCTTTCTTTTCTCTCAGTAGATTAGTTTGCATTCTTCAGGATTAAAAAGGTTTAGAAAGCAACGGGGAGTTGGCAAGAAGAGCAGAAGTTTTTAGAAATGTCAAAAAGTGTCAAACTGGCAGCCACGTGGGGGACAGCAGCGCTTTTCGATCAGCCTGCACCAGAAATAGCATCCCTTAGAAGGGTTGGGGTGTGCTGTGGACATGGTAATATAACTTTCTTCTCTTCTAGGTTGAGAAGGGAGAGATATTTTCTCACTCCTTGAGGCAACCAAGGCCCAATAAATCAAGCAGCAGAGCTTGCAATGGAATAGATAGCCAACCTGACGGAAACAGCTCCACGGGGGTGCTTAGGGAGGAGGACAGGTATAGCGGGATAAGATGGCTCTTAGCTGCCCGTTTCTTTCATTTGGTTTATTCTTTTCCCTGTCCCACCTTTCTGTTTTCCTTTGCTGCTTTTGGTTCCTCTTTCAGAAAGCACACGAGACGTGCCCATAATGTTATAAACTCTGACACATCCGTCCCCTGTGGGATTAACAACAGCGCTACTACTTGGCGTGGCACAACAAATAGCGGCAGTGTCTTGACAGGCCCCAGAATTAATCTCTTTGCACTTAGTTTTCAGGTATAAATCCTTTGTAGTGGTGAATTAAATCCCCTGCCTCTCCCGTGTGACGTGTGTGTTGGTTGTGGGTCTTTTATCAGTGATAAACTGTGCCTGGAATGGCTCGTGGTGCAGCGTGGGTATGGCTTGGTGGGAAAGGGAGAGGCGGGAAGAAAACCAGTGAAGGAGATGTGAAAGTCCCTAGAAAGCCAAATGAGCATCCAATTTGCTTTTCTCAATGAGGCTTAACCAGACCCTTTGCTTTACCCAGCCTGATTCCTCACAGCTTTGATGGAAATAGGCCGTTTCTGTCTGACGCTCTCATCCTTTTAACAACAGTTTTCCTCCTTCACTCACTCCAGCACCCCACTAGTTCACCCTCTGCCTAGTGACAGTCCCATTACAGAAGAAGGTGAGGCAGCCATTGTATTTATTTCAAGGGCAAAATCTTGGTTTTATTTCATCTGTAATTTGAGGTCATCTATTCCAGGGATCTGGCAGAAGAGCTGCCTCAACTTCTTTTTCTCTGAGAGCTGTCCCTGTTTCTTGCTTTTTTTTAAAAAAAATCACAACTCAGTGCAGGTTTTAGAGGTTGTTTTATTCTCCTCTGGGTGAGTGCCATCCGTACTTAGCATATAGGTTTTAGCCTGATAAGGTTTGAAAATAGATTGCTGTAAGTGTTTAGCATCTGTAGTTTCTTATTCAGAGAGGCATGTGATTTCTCACTTGTATAGAACGGAGACTGTTGCTTCAGTCGTTGATTTAGGGGAAGCCTGAATATTACACTATGGATTCTTCGTCTTTCCAGAGGAAAAGGCTGATAACTGTCAGTGAAAATGTCACTATTTGTCAGACGCTTTCCTTGGCTAGAAGGTAGCTGACCAAAGGCAGTACTCACAGGTATTTTTCTACAATAAGCAACACTGCCTCAGATCCTCAGTTTACAAAATGCAGTCCCAAGTCCTGTGAAAATCTACATAGCTGTTTCATCTTGCCATCATGTTAAAGTGTACTAGGCTAAGGGCACGAAGCAAAATCTTTGTAAGCTGTTGCAGGATCAGAGCACAAGAGTGAATCTATATATTTTCTTTTAAAAAAACCCAAAAAGAACAAAAGCCTTTGGCAGTTTAAGGACACTCTTATTCCCAAAATTCTAGACGAGCCTGAGAAAAAAGGAATGAAACAGAAAAAGAATACTTAGAAGACTCGTTGTCCCAGTGCAAACCAAAAGACGTACCTCTCTGGAACATGGCTCAGACCTGTGAGCCTTCAAGTCGGTCAGTGGGGAACTCATAAAGCAAGGACGGCAGTAAAGACTGCCGAATGACTTAACTTTGATCCAGGTTACAGAAAGTCCTGCAAGAGTCGGCATTTTAAGTCTCACAGACGATGAGCCATGGCTAATAACTAAGAAACCACTTCAAGTGCTTTCATTCTCCATCGCTTCTCAGACATTTTAGCAAACTAGATTTTACAGTACCATCTTTAGGTCTTTCAACATATTTAGGAAAATATGCCAAATGTCTGCGTTGTAAGATAACCATGTGTCTAGGGCGCCCTGTGGAGGGATGGCTTTGATGTGCTGTGGGTTGAAGCAGAACTCCCGAGCAAGCACTTCAAATGCCCAGGCCTCTTACTTTCCTTTGGAGCTTTAATTCCGTAGCTTTAAAACTACCCCCCTTCCTAACGTAGCCCACTGTGCTGTCATTCATTCCCTCCCTTTCCCACGCGTGGATTATTTGGACCCTGAAGTGCGGCGTGAGTCTTGGGGGCAGCCTGTGGAGGAGATGAGGATGGGGGGTACCTTCACAAGGTCACAGCCTCCTCGTGCCATATGGCATGGAGCCCCTCCAGGATGCTCTGGGGTGCTCAGTTCCTCCCGTGCTGGGATGAGGCATGAGTCACACGGCTCTCTGCAAGTACAGTTGGTAGCTCTGCGCACCTCTCCTTTTATTGTCTCAGGTTCTGCTTTTTATTCCAGCCTAATGTGGAGTGGTCTAAATCCCTAGGAAGTGGCTATAAGGTGGGAAAGAGAGCTGTCTTATGGGTGGGAAGGCTCCCTTTCTCCTGTGAAAGTGTATAGCAGAGAAAGGCTGCATTTCACTGCTCCCTTGGTCAGACTGCAGGCTGTGCCCCGGTGTGTTGGGGTCTCCCATGATGCTTTATACACAGCGCACAAATTATTGTCATGTTCGTAACTTGATTACTAGTATAGCCTTGACTGATGGCTTCATATACAGCCTCATATGTATATATTATGTATTTTCTTTGAAGTGGTAATGTGCAGGCATTCTGTTACAGCCTCTCTGAACCACCCGATAAAGTGCTTTCATACAGGCTGCGATCTGCCGGTGCTGCAGGCTTCGCTGCGGGAAACCAGCGCTTTCCCTTTATCCCACATGGGACGGCTGAGCTTTAAACTGACCTTGGATTTCACAGGGGCACGACCTACCAAGAGGAAAGACCAAGGTGCCCCCATGCTCCCACCCAGCCCCTCACCGAAAGCGTGTGGAGGTGCCAGGTTAACCCCTGTCGCTCCATGTCAGGGCAGGTGGCCAAGACCTACCCTCCCCATCCTTGCTCTTGCCAGGGAGCAGGGGGATGTCCCGGGGAGGAGGCACCTCACTAGGTGGCAGCAATGCCACAGCTTTAAGAAGTCGCCTCTGAACATCCTTCCCCTCCCCCAGACCTACAGACCCCAGACTACAACAGGAAGGAAAAAAAAAAAGAAAGAAAAAAAAATTCCTATAAAATCCTTCTGCTGTACACAGCTCGGACGGAAAAGCTGCGATATGCTGAAGCCTGCACAGCTTCATCATGTCTCTTTGCTCTCTGTGGTGCACATATATGTATGCATCCATGTGTGAGTGTGTATATATTCATGTGTGTGTGCATGCATATATATATATGCCCAGGCTTTTCTTATAATTAGGAAGGTAACAGCTGAGACTGACTGCCCTGGAGCCACAAGAAAGGGAGAGTCAGAGTCATCTTCTGGCTTGCAGCATCCCCAGTGTCCCTCCGCAGTGGTGGCCCCCTGTGTCCTTTGTCACAGGCTTCTGCACCACAGTGCAGGACTGGCTGATTTCTCCTCTCCCACAAACGGGTAGGAACCAGGCAGACAGGAATGGGCCTCGTTGCCTGCTCTGCTGATGACATTTTGTGGTAGGGACACTTGGTAAAGGCAGGCAGCTGCTTATTTGGAAGATGCTAAAATTTGGTAGTGATTTTCTTTCTCAGAACCCCCCAGCCAGTTCCCTGGACCTTTCATAGTCTGTCACAGCTGCATCCAATTTCTGCTATTGTAGGATGGCTCAGCTAGTTAAAAAATATCATGCCATACATTTCATTGAGCCCGGGATTAAACATCACATCAGTGTAAAAGAATGTCACTTCTGCTGCCAGCTGCTGGCCATGTCCTCATCCCCACGAGGCCAGTCGCATATGGTGAGTGAGATGCCCTGAACCTTCTGCAGCAGACAGGCACAGGAATGTGTGCATCAGGAGAAACACAGAGGTTTAAAAGAAAAGTGCTCTTGGGTTTGCTTGGCTGTGGTACTCATCCTTGTGGGGCAGTGTGAGGGCTAGAGGTTGAGCACGGCAGGAAGGAAAGCCAGGAAAAGAATTCCTCTTCATGAATCCGTTGGCCTCTCTAGGTTTATATAGATGAAGAGTATAGCTTTGTACAGGGACTGTGAGAAATAACTTCAGCTCTTGAGGTCACGTGTAGCACTCCGCTCATGCGTGCCTGTAAGTCTACAGAGTTTGGATGACAGCTACGGAATTTTTGAAAAAGCTGCACCTGAAATTTAAACACAGAGACTTTCAGTGGCCATAGTTGTTACCTATGTGTTATGAAGGCTATTATGAAGCTCAGGAGGGGAGATTTAGTGCTGGGCCAGCGACTCAGGGTTTTTCCTAGCTGTAACTCCTCACCAAGCTGTCCAAGATCTGTTAATTCCGCTTGCGTGAAGCATGAGAGAAACAAGAAGAGGGCAATAGCCCGGGGAGCACCGCTCTTGGCAGACAGCACCCATATGGGTAGAAATAGGGGAAGAAATTGAGGAGGCTTTGTAGCACAGTGTGGCCTCTTTGAGAACAACAATCCTGTGGGACACTCGAGCTCAGAGGGTTCCCTTGTGTGGGTGATGACGTGGATGCTGTGCTGAGGGCAGGCTCCCTCGGTGCCCCTGCCTGTACTGCCCTGCCTGTTGGCAGCAGCACCCAGCAGCTGCATCAGGCACTTGTTTCTCCAGTGCCCCTCGGGCCCAAAGCCATGGGGTTTATATTTGGCTGGGACTAACTCTTTGGGGAAAAAATCCCAGACTACCCTTGTCTTTTCATTTGGTAGCTGTGGTTTTGACAGTGCACTTTTGTTTGGCTGGGTACAGGCAGAGAGAAGCATGAAGCCCTTTCTCATAACGCGAGGGTTATGGATGTACGGCTTTGTCAGGTGAGTACGTGTGTGAGTTCTTGCACACACCACTGATTTCCAAGTCCTTGATTCCACTGCTCAGCTGAGCATAATTTGTGGCCTCAGAAGACTAGGTGCATGATACTCCTGGGTATTGGTGCTTGTTTAGAGGTCAGAACTAAATTTGAACTGTATCGGGCTTGTTCCTTACGTCTGGGAGAATACAACCAGCACAACGGGTAGTGAAACAGCAGTGATGTTACAGCTAAAACTGTGCTTGCGTTTCTACGTTGTTACATTTTAGCTGAGGTAAAGAAGGTCAAGTTGCTGTGGACATTCATTTTAATTTTTTAAGATTAATGCCATGTCCTTAGCATGGCTTGTGAATTGTTTCAATATCTGTCTTATGGTTTAAAAACACTGTCATGTGGGTTATGACTTAAAATTTCTCTGACTGATATTTCTATAAAACCTGCTATATTTTCAGGTTCTCAGACAGCGAGGTTGAATGTGTGCGATTCTTTGGTGTGAGCAGGTTGTACAAGTGTTTGTTTAAGGCATGTTAGTTGAATAAATACTTATTTAAGGTTGGGAGAAATTCCTGCCTCTGATATGGTGCAACAGCAGGTCAGGATTGTTGCTCATAATGCAAGGTAAAATGGCTCTATCCAGGATAGTAATTAGCTTAAGAGCTATGCTGATAATTATGTCATGTTTTATCATGACTTTATGACTCTACCTGATGTCCTGGTTACTACCAACAGATAGTCTTGTATCATACAATGAAGACCTTTGTTCTCTTATAGGAAGCAAAGCCTAATAAAGTAAATTAATAGATTTTCTCTTATCAAAAAATCGTGTTTATAGAGGATGGTTAAACCCTTACTAAAATGCACACAAATCTGCAAAAAGTAGAGACTGCTTGATCTTGGGGCCATCTTCTTCCCAACCCAGAAGCAGCTCTTTGTTAGCCAGTATTGTCCTGAGTGTTTGTAGAGGTTTATGGGTTATCTACTGCCCTTTACTTAATCTGCATGACATTTTACCAGCTGAGACAGTGTTTCATGTCACGCTTACACAAAACAGTCCATGGGGCATAAGACTGAGTGATTACGCTAACAATTTCACATGGCAGAGAAGCTGGGACACATGTTGTGTGTTGATAGGCACTGGAAAAAGCAGAGAAGTCTCTCCTGGCAACTTGTGTGGGTGATATGAAAGTGGCAAGGAATCCTGGAAACTTTCCCAAAACTTCTTGTTTATAGATTGTGACAACGTGGGGATTCCTACAGTCCTGGACTGTGTCTCTGTCACTTGTCCTTTGCCAGAAAGTACTGGTTAGTGTCTCACTGGAATGACTCCTTCCATGTCTTGGCCCTTGATGCTTTTACCCTTCAAAATACTTTAGCAGGTTGGTGGGAAAACACAGCCCAGCTGCTAAGGTACTCCAAATTTGTCTTGGCATCTAGGCACCGAAGGGATTTTTCTGTAACAGTGCATTACTAAGATTTTTTTTTTTTTTTTTGGAGGGTGGGTGGGTGTTCTGGGAAAGAAATGTGCCTTGTGCTCACAGCATTACTTGAAATCTTCCTCAAAACCTGAAATAGTGTTTAAAGAACACCAGTGCATTAAAGGAGTAAACTCCTGATTACAAGTTTGGAAACACAGTGGTAGGAGAACACTACTAAGAGCAGGAAGATGAAGATTCAGCAAGTGCCTGAAGGGAATGTCCTGTTCCTGCTGACTCTGAGAGCTCCTCTGGAGCATCTCTCGTTGCAGGAGCTGAAGGGACCCCATAGCACCGCTGGTCAGCCAGGGCTCCCTGGCGCAGTGTGCTTCTCTGAGGCACAGCCCCGCTGTAGGGTTCTGAGGACACCTCCACTCCAAACACACGGTCTCAGATGTATGATGCTAACTTGCAAACTAAAAAGCTAAATTCCCCTAGAGTCAAGTTACTTAGCTTGGAGAGCTTGCTGGAGATACACTTTCTTCAAGACAGTCTCTTTCTCTGTGTCCCTCAGCCCCATGAAGGGTGTTGCTCTGAGTACATGCTGCCCATAGCTGGGTTTTACTCTCTCACATTCTTCAGGATTGGATAAAAAGCAACTGCAGAAAGCAAGATGCTTCTCTCAATTTATCTATCCCTGTATTAGGTATTCAGGCTGATGCAGCTTGTGAAGGGACCTTTGCAGGTCCGTGCTGCTGAAGGACACTGCTTCACCCTGCTTTCTGCCTGGGGCTGCCGGAGGGGTTAGGCCTGGGGATTGGGTTCGCCACTCAGAGCAGGAGGGGCGCGGCTTTGGCCCAAGACTCGATAATCTCACAAGGAGGAGGGCATGGAAGTGGGGCACAGAGGTGGAGGTGGCATCACACTTTCATGGGAAGGCATAGGCCATTTGAGAACAAACAGGAGGACCCCAAAGTCTCGGTACACAGCCGTAGTCAAGTAAAGACAAACAAAACTGAGCATTAAAAACAGAAGGGCAGAGTTTGTTTAGGAAGGACTGGTTGGCAGGAAAGAAGAAGATGAGGTATGCATGCCTACACCAAAACAGTCCAAGATGTGAGGAAAAATGGTCCTTTTGATAGTCTCAGGGCCATGGAGAAAAGAGGAAAGAACAGGGATATTTTCATGGGTAGTTGTCTACTATAAATCTATAATAAACCCCAGGAATTTCATCACACCAGAAGGATCAGTTGGATGTGGATTTAATGTAACAAAATTATTCAACACCAACTGTCCACAGAGAATTTTAGCTACCTGTTAGGGATGGCCTGCAGCTGGATAGTAGGGATCATCCAAAATTTTATCCGACTGTGTTGGAATAAAATTTTTGTATGGATGGGGAACAAAGGAATTAATGGGGAGAGCTACCAAATTTGATTCTGACAGAGCCTTGCAGAGGATGTGAAGGAGAAAGGCAGCAAGTAGGAAAGGATGGTTAAAGAAAATCAATTGTGAGAAAGCAGACTCCAATAAGCTGAGGGGTTTGATTTATGTTAGATCTGGGGAAAACTCTTGAAGAGTGGAGACAGTTAAGAAAAGAGGCAGAGTGCCAAGGAGTGGAGTAACGGTTGCCTACTTGTGGCACCTCCAACGCCTATTTTTGATGATCTGATGTTAAAGAGGTGGTGATAGAATTTAGCACGTAAGTCACATCCCTGCTTATGCCTAATTGTCTGTAGTAATATTCCGTATTCCTGTGAATGTAACTAACTGCTTTGCAAAGCGTTTTGAAACATCAGATTATATGAAAAATTCCATTAGCATGCAGGTTGCTCCCTCACATGAAACACCATTAAAAAAAGGAGTAAAGTTGCCAACATTTTGTCTGATATCCCTAAACCGTGTTCCTGTCCCGCCCCCCCCCCCCCCCCTCCCCGCCACCACTGTACTCACCAACTGTTGTTTTTCAGACCACATTTGATGAAGAGACAAGTCGCTATTAATATATATATTTAAGGAAGGGATAAATCCATGTTAAAGCAGTTGAAGAAAATGCATAGCACATTAAGAGAACGGGATAAAAAGTGGCCTGGAGTAGAATGGAAATGCCTGACAAATGTGAGTCTGCCAACACAGAAGGACACTTTTAATGCATTGTTTATAGATATTGCTTTACCAACACAAGCCATTGAGAGCAAGGTCACCTAGTGGACTTCTGGGCAATGGGTCAAGACTTGAGAGGCAATATTGATAACAGCAGCTGACAGTTTCTTGGATACAGCTGGTATTTTTCTAAGCACCAGCGTTTTCTAACTCCTAGTGAATGATGGAAATCTGTTTGCTGTGAAACTGATTGTGCCTGTCTTGGTCACAACTCAGTAATTGTGGTCAGTCCCAGGCTTGGTGTGACTGCTTTCCCTCTTCACAGCATCTTCCTGCAAATCAGCCAAGTAAACGCAACTAATGAATACAACAATTCTAGGTGGTGTGGATGGGGTTTTTTTGTTTGTTTGTGGGTTTTTGTTTGTTTGTTTTTTGTTTTGTTTGTTTTGTTTTTAAATTCCCCAGAGCCTGGTTTTCCTCTCTCCCCGGTCTCTGCTAGTCATATTTTCTAATATTTTGGAGTCCCAAAGCTGAACACTTTCAGTGTGTTGGGATCAAGAATAATAAAATGTAAGCTGTGACTCTGGACAACATAAATAGTCTCTGTGACTCCCAGGACAATGATTTCTCTGCTTGGTTGTAAAGGTTTCCACTCCCTTTATAACCTGTTCTTCCCATTGATTGTCATGATGTGTGCAGTCTTGGTTTGGTTTGGTGGGAGGTTTTTTTGTTGTTTTGGTTTTTTGTTCTTTATGGTTGTTGAGGTTTTTTGCTTAATGCTATTTAACATGATTTCTTCTCTGAGGAAGATGGAAGCAAAAGCCACTTTGATCTCTTTAGCTAAATCACATTCTTATTTAGCAATCCGACACATCTCATAAGGTGATGTTTTTTCCCCCCAAAAATGTTTTTGCCTAGCAAGGCCTCCTGACTATGTAGAAGCTTTCCCCAGGCTTCTTGCTTGGAGGATATTAAGTTCTTCCTGACCTGCTCCTGTTCCTTCAAGGATCAGTCCTTCTTGCTTGCCTAGTACATTGGTTTACAGTCTAAACCAGTTAGTGAACTGCTGATGGAAAGGAAATTTAACATTTTGTTCAATTACATTTTTTTTTTCATTTCTATTGTGACTTTCTCTTACCATTACCTTTCCAGTGACATTAAATAACCATGTTTATATGTTCATTTCATATTGGTTAATGTGCCTTCCTTTCCAGAACAATCCATCAACTTTTTTTAACATAAATGATGATTTTCATTGAGAAAATAAGCAGAAAAACCAGGTTACCTCTTTTTAATAAGAGACTAATGTACATAGACAGTGTTAATTTTATTCTGAGTGGCCGGACTTCAAACTAGCTCAACGTCTAATTTTAAGACATAAAAAAATCTTGAAAATAAATTACCTCTTACAATCCCCATATTTCTTCAAGAGACTTGGGAGGGACTTCATTCAAAGTAAGTAATAATCCCTATGAGTAACCAGAGTGAGGTGAAAATTGATGGATTCTCTCTGTACTTGCTTTAATCACTGGGAAAAAACTACAAGATTATACAAAGAAAGCTGAAATCTGGGCACTGCATCTGCCAGAGCTACTGATTTTCCATTAGCTGCCAGACATTGTGGCATATTTTGCTTCTAGTAATAGTGGTGTAAATTATTCTTATTGAAATTGAAGGAGTTACACTGAAATTGATCAGGCATAATCTAGTGCAGACTTCCTTTCCTTCCTTTTCTGAAGCAATTTGGTTCACATAATGTATATACAATAATTAATTTAAACTAACATGAAATAGCCCATTTATCCCTGAAAGGATTTGGGATTAGAAGACTTCTAGTCAAATTTACAGGATGATTTCTGTTTATATGGCAAAACCACTTGCAAAAAATAAGCTAGAGCAGCAGAAAAAAGAAGAAACTCCACCAAATGGGCTTTGAATAGTTGTTTTGTAAAAGTCTGGCACATGAGATTGTGGGGTTTTTTTATTATTTGCTATTGAAATATTTCCCTGTATTATTATTTTTTTAAAAAAATAATCTTTGGTACTCTGTGATGGAGGACATAGCTCTAAGAGTCAATACCGCCACGTCTGTAGTCTGCAGGCACTGGTGTGTATTTGTGCTACTCCTCATCAATCAGTGATTTTGTATTGCTGCAGATAAGATCAATATTTTTGTCACCTGTAAACTGTGGCTTCTAATCCAATATTTACATCAATTTTAATGGCTAGTGGCTATGTGTATATCTACAGGAGAAAGAGGGCTCTCTGTTTGCTGGGGCAGTGGGGATCTGCGATTGCCCGGCAGGAGCGAAGCATCGATCATTTTGGTGCCACTGGGCTTTGTTGGGGATTTGCTGTAGGGACACTTCAGTGTCTCTGCGAAGAGACAGGGTGGGTGCAGCTGTACACCTTGGGCCCAGACCCTTGGCTCTCAGCAGGAGAGACTGGGCTGGCTCCCACAGAGCAAGCAGAAGCAAGCCCAGCTTCTGCAGGGGGTGGGGTGGGGGTTGGGGTGGGGGTGTCTTGCTTACTTTGGCACAATGCAAAGGCATGGAGCTTGCCCCGGCTGGGCAGGGCAGCAAACAGGTCATGTGGAAGTGCTGTGTGCTGGGGTACGCAGACAGTGCTCCTGGTGCCATCAGCCTGGATCCCATGTACCCACCTGGATTTACACCTGGGTGCGCACCCAGCGCATCGCTTCGCTATTCCCTCCGCTTTGAGGATGCAATGTGGAGACACCAGCCCTGGCTCTGCGTGGGCACAGGCGGCATCCAGCAGTATTTACCCATTCTGGTGCCATGCTGTGCTTCCTGCAGAACCGAGCTGGCCTCGGGCACTTTGCCCACAGTTACATGGCACTCACACCAGCAAGCCTGACCAGGTGGAGGAGTCCCTGCCGCTGAGACATGAGGATCCAGCTGTGGGTAAGCAACAGTTAATTGCAGGTCCTCATGTGCTAAGGAATTAAATGTCCAATCCGGGAATTGCTTAACAAAATGTATTTTACGTGACAGGTGAGATGTGATGATGAGTAACAGCTACATCATCATGTAGCACGTTATCCCAGCACCGACCCTATGTATGGTCTTGGAGCCAAAGCCTGGCTTTTCCCACACACCTGCATCAGGAGATTGCATCATCTGACATCAGGGACTAGTCCTGCAGTATTTCTTTCCTACGTTACATAGAAATCAAGAATCTGCATAATGGATAGGACCTACCCAAATATTTCTCTTCCTGTATCTCTCACAATGATTTCCATCCTAAAACGTTGAGGCTTGAAAGCTTGTTGGCAAAGAAGAGGTGAACCTTTTCAGCTGCTTATTTGCAACACCAAATGGGAACACATCCTTTTGCCCAGTGTTTATATTAACCTTGCTCGATTTAATTCATGCTTTTAATTTTGCTCTGAACGTTGCATGAATTTTTCCATGTAATTTGGAAAATCTGGTCATCAGTTGGTACTGTGTAGTGAATTTGCTGGTTTTCATGAGTAGAAGTATCAAACATTCCTTCACTGTTTGCAAGATGATGCTCTCCTCTTCATAGTCCTGCCCACCATGAGCATGCCAAGTATCTCTGCTGAACCACTAGAAGGGAAAAACATTCAGGATAATTTTCAGCTTGCTTTGCTTTAATTGATTTTATACAGTTTGCTGGGTATAATTACTTTTTTATAATCAGGTCTTTCTTAAACAAAACCACATATAAAAACAAATCCATGGTTGTCTACTAAACCCTGAAATCTGAATTAATAAATCAAAGTGGAAAGCGTAAGGCTTACCTTCCAAACTGTCTGGAGCTGTGCTCAGATGCGTGTCCCTGTGGGGAAGAAGAGTTGGCTTTAAAGTGCTTTTCTGCCTCTCCAATCCCAGGGCCAACTGGGAACCAGGGTGCTCCCTGGCCTCCTTGCAGTGACCTCCCAGCTCTGGTCTGTGCCGCGTTACCCGTGACTCCCGGGGGGGGCTGGTGTGCTGGGGGTGTAGTATCGACAAGGTCGGGACTCTTTCTGGCTGCTGTTCCTTCCTCTTGGGTAAGTCTTTTGCAGTAGATGCTAAAAGGTTTTGTGGCTGGGAGACATGCACGAAGGAGGCGGAGGTGGGGTGTTCTCCAGCTGTGCTTTGTGCTGGTGGTGAAGCACAGAACAGCTGGGACATGACAGGGGGATGGGGTTAACCCTTTGCAGCACAGCTAGCTGCATTAGCTGAACGGGCAAAGCCTTGCTGGATCCAGGCGTCGGTAGGAGGCTGTGGTGAGAATTCCTGATCGGAACTAAGTTTTGCAAAAGGTGGAAGTGAATGCTACCAGAAAGAGTGGCATGGCAGCTGGTGGGTGCTGAAGTGAATCAGTGAAATACGCGGGGAGGGGGACTGCACTTCCTGGAGATGATATTCATGCAGGTTGTCATTTGGACCTGCAATGTTGTGGAGTCATTCCTTGTTTTCCTTTTTGAAGATCCACTTGCCACTATCTGTGTTTCACAGTATTTCAAATACACCAACATACTTAAAAGATGCAAAAATCATAGAAATTAGAAAGCAGAAAGGCTGTTAAGTCTAGACTGAGTGTTGCATCAGAAAACAGCTCAGTTTTTTAGTACGAATTTTAATGTTGCATCACTGGTTTACCTATAATGAGAGCACGTGATTCATTCTTGTGCCAAGGCAGATTTATTCATGCTGTACGATACATTCTGGTGTGCTTTGTCCTGTCTATATGCAAATACCTTGAATTATGACATTTCCATCTACACCCTCCAGAGATTATTCTGTGGGCTGATACATTATATTGTTAATGCATATTTTTTCCTAAAAAAAAAAATTCTGCATGAGGCTTACTTCCTTTTTTAAAAATTTTAATTTCTTTTCATTGTATCTATCTCAAAATCTTTTCCTCTCTTTGTGATTATTCTTGGATATTTTATCATGCATATTTGCTATAGCAGGAAAGCGATCACTTTGAGAGTGGATTTCCTATAATAACAGAGTGCATATGTATTTCCTATGCTTGTGGTGGAACAGCTAATGACCAAGTAGCCGATAAAATGTGCTCTATTCACTACTCATACTGTATGCACTATGTTTATTTTTTAAACCGTTGATATCTTTCCCACCAACCATGTTGCTCTTGCAGTTCTTATAACTCTTGGGGATCCTGAATGGAGACGTGCCAGCTGCAATGCAAAGGGAGGACACAATGAAGGTCTGGTTGCCTACCACACTGCGAGGCAGGAGACCTCCGGTGCACATGACAAAGGGAATGCAAGGAAAAGTAGCTATGCCTTCCACTGAGTCTGAGCTCTGATGTTTTGCACCGTAAGTCTGGGTCCAAAGCTTTTACCTTATTGCACGTTAAAGGTGTGACAGCTGGTGATACTATTGCATTAACCATGAGCTGCTTCTCTCTGCAATAAGTTGCTGATGAGTTTGATGTGTATTTAAACAGCGAACAGTCTGGCTATAGACAAATACATACAGAGAATTTGAAAATGGCAAGCTCTTAAAAAGGTGTGTCTACAGTACTTTGAGGAACAGTTTCAACCATTATGAGACTGCCTGGCACATTTTAACTCACTGTCTATGGGTGTGTTACGCTTGGGTTGATGGGAATGTTCTTTACAAGCAGCTGAGCTCCCTGCAAGGGACAAACACCATGGATGAAGTTGTTTTACCTGCTGGACCTTCAGAGGAACAAAGCAGCGAGCAGGAGATCTCCTGGGTACATTTTTCATCAATGTTTTCAGGTGGAGAATAATGGAATCAATCCAGAGGCCAGGGACTAGACTCACAGCTAAAAGCAGCTGGAGCTTTTTGCTCTGATTCTTATGAGTTAAGTCAGCTGAAGAGTAGATGTTTGAGCAGCAGCTGACATGATTGGCAGGATGGTTGTAAACTCAGGACCATATGAAAGCAAAAATAAGCCATCCCTGTTGGATGTGCCAGAGGAAAGGACTGGTGAAGGGTGTAAGGGATGGCTAGCTGTTGGCAAAGCAGCTTCAGAGCATAGTGTTTGCAGTAGCATTCTGGAGAGAGCTCATCCGTGCCAGATTACATTGTTTGAGGCCAGGCATTTTGCAAGGAAGGTGCTGGAGCTAGAAGTGGTGTGAGGGGAGTTTCACCTCTGCAGCTGCATGGGAAAAGGAAAAAATCCAGATGTTAGCACTGGGACTCATGCTATAATAATCACTGTAAAGCTGAAAAAGCTGTTGTCAAAAGGGACATCCCATTGCATGTTCCTCCCAATTCCATTAGCTTTCATGGAGCCATCCTGCCAACAGGGCTGCAGAGCTGATCCAGCTCAAACTGCATCCAGGAAAACCGAGTTATGCTTTTTGTGGCAGCTCACACTTAGGCTGGCTTAAAATGATGGGAAGTGCCAACTCAAACTGCTCTCAGAAGGCCATACCCATACTGCAAGCCTGAGTGACAAGCAGGATAATGGCACTGTCTCCAGAGATTGAGAGATCAAGTGGGGGAGGGGGAATCGCAGCTCTAGCATAACCACCCCGAACTTCAGCTGACAGCTAAACACCCGTGAAGACACGGGCCCAGATTTGAGCTTGTAAAGAAGAAGACAAGTCTGGAGCAGAGAGGTCTATAGGTCATTGGGCTAGAGAGAGCAGATGAGTTTGGTTTGGTGGATAAAATTACTTGCAGTTTTTTCTTGCCCTTATCAGAATTCTTTCCAATATGTCAGTTGATATATTTCTGTTAGAGAATTGCTTCACACTCAGCATATTGCAGCAGATTGATCTTCATCAAGATCATGATGTGATGTCCTTTATCTGGAGATCTAAACTGTGCTGGCCCCTCCTTTGAGTTTGGGGTATTGTAAATTCATGCTCTGTTTGCTCTTTTCCATGCTTCTGCTCTGTGTTTCTATAGTTTGGATTATTTATTTTCTAAGAGATTAGCTGATGATTTTCCAGGGTGCATTTTTTAATTTTGCCAGGGGCTCTAAATTATTTCTCACTATCTGTGCAGCGATGTAGACAGGCTTCTCATTTTGCGGGGGAAATGAGGTTTGTGTAACCTCATGGTATGTGCACCTTACAGCACAACCTGTGTGAGACTACCACATAATCTAAATGAACATAGAAGGTAAAATATTCCTTTTCATCTATAATGGTAGTCTGAATATTTCAGATTATTTAATTTGCTGTTTAGCCTGCCTGACATCTTTGTTTCCTTCACATATATAACTTGTGACATTGTCAGTGTTTAGTTCCTGTTTCCTTGGCGGTAACAAATCTTATAGATTTTTCTATAAAAAAGTTATGAGGAGTCAATGACATGTTTAAAACCATGCTGTCAGTATTGTACAGTGACTTAGAAGTTTTACAAGTAATTTACAATGCATTTACAGGACAGTTATGTTACCAAGCATCACAGATTACTGCAAACGTAGACTGTATACAGAATCACAGAGTAGTTGGGGTGGGAAGGGACGTCTGGAGATCATCCAGTCCAACCCCCTGCTCAAGCAGGGTCACTGGAGCAGGTTGCACAGTCACGTCCAGGCGGGTTTGAATGTCTCCAGAGAAGGAGCCTCCACAGCCTCTCTGGGCAGCCTGTCCCAGTGCTCTGGCACCCTCAGGGTAAAGAAGTTCTTCCTCATCTTCAGGTGGAACTTCTTGTTTGTGCCCATTGCCCCTTGTCCTGTTGCTGGGCACCACTGGAAAGAGCCTGGCCCCGTCCTTCTGGAACTCACCCTGAAGATATTTGTAGGCACTGACAGGGTCCCCTCTAAGCCTCCTCTTCTCCAGGCTGAACAGGCCAGCCTGCTGCCACAGATTCCATTGCCTCTTCTAGACAGGTGGATCTCACCCCTCCCTATCAGCCTATAGTCAATGTTGTCATAGAACCCAAACCTCTCATGACAGCACCAGCCATGAAGCTAGAAGTTGATGTGCATTATATGTCTATTTCTGGCTACACCCTTTCCTCTTACTGGTTAAATGGAAGAAAAAAAATATCTTGGGCACCAAATTTTTTTCACTTTCACCCCCAGGTCTTTATAGTCTTCCTTGATTCTGTCATTCGTGCCCACGGTAAGGAGTAGCAGTGGATAGCAGTCTGTACTCTTGATGAGTTGTTGCACCCTCTTGGCAAAAATCTCAGACCTTAGCTCCCAGAGGGCAGTGTACCTCCCGTGAGTCCCTGTCGGGCTGACTGTGGGTGCCTCAATGACCCTTGTGAGAGAGTCACCTGCTACAAGCACTCATCATTTCTTTTTACAGCATCCACAGTGAGCTGCTAGTGCAGTTTCTCCTTACAGACCTGGCTTGTGGGTGTCTGTCACTGTTCAAGCTTCATATCTGGTTTTGGTTGTGAGGTTGGAGGGTGGAGACTGAAGAGGAGTCCTGATTTTGTGGGTCACCAGGGTCCAAGGTGCTTCATTCTCTGTGGTGTCCACTACAAGAGCATGGTTCTGAAGCCACCTGTGCCTCTACGTCTCAGCTCCTTTACTACAACGAAGCCTTTTATCTATTTTCTGCAACTTGGCCACCTGATGTAGCACATGGTCAACCAGCGCACACCTTACACAGGTACTTAACTCTTCTCCAGGAGAAGGGTCTGGGCACTCGCTGCAACCAACCATCTGTTTGGGAGTCTCCTTACCCATTCTGTCTGGGGAGAAGCATCAGACATCTCAGGGGCTTTCTCATGCATAAGTAAAATGAGTAGCGTTTAGCATCAAGTAAAGGTGATTTTGCTGGCTGTTGACAAATTATAACAATTTTTAAAAAAGCATTCAAAATAAATGACATTGTGGATATACAATGAGCAATCCAGCAGAATATTAAGAAAATGCTGTGCATTTGAGAGGGTATTTTTAAAATTAAATTTAAAATTGTATTTCTATTACGAAATTTCCAACATTCTGTAAAAGATATTTGGAATAGAAAGTACCCTGAAATTTGTAGATTGCTTTAGTCAGATTTGAATATGTTACAAACAGAGCCACTTAGAAATGGTATATGTGTTTGCAAAAACTTCAGTAAAATGTGAAGATTTAAAAAGTACATGACGTACTAGGGGAAAAATATGTAATATAATATTTCCAAGTCTCCCAGAAAAAGTTTTCAGGGGGAAAACCCACTATATTATACTCCACTAGAATAAGATAGTGTTATTTTATGGAATAAATCAAATGAAATTTTATAGAAGAAAATTCTCCCTGGAATAAGACAGTGAAAGTAGAGGGGTTATTTTTCTAATACACTGGAAGAAAGGTTAAAAGTCAATGAATTGAAGGCCTTCTTCCCAGACAAAATGAGGAGTGAGAAACACCAGGGGATAGAAGTGTGAAATCAAGAGACAACTTTTTTATCTTAATTACAAAGAGTTTCCATTTTGATTAAGCCCATTTTCCAGCTCAGGCTCTTGCTAGGAGGAATTTTAACTGAAGTTGCAAAGAAAGGATAGCCACCTTACCTGAATATTAGGATAACCTTCTGCTGTTTATTAATAGATGGAATTGGAAAAAAAAATGATAAACCAGTTGTCTGTCTTGGTTTAATTGTATCTATTAAAGGTATTCATTAGTGTTTCCAGGAAGAAATCAGAGGTGGGCTGGGCTTGTTTTAATTGTTTTGTGTTGACTGATGAACATGAGTGGTAGTCTGTGGGATGAAAGGGTTGTCTCCAGGCACAGAGAGGAGCACAGAGGCACAGGGGCAGGCAGGGGAACCTGCATAACTGTTCCAGGGGAGCCTTCAGCCCCATGGTGAAGATGAGTGCATGGACACACTCTCTGGAGCACCCCACAGGCTGCCCTAGGGGAATGGGACTCACAGTGGGATTGCAGGGAAGAGCCTATTGGGATTACATGAGAAATATTGTGGGATCTTTTAGAGGATGCACCAAAGGTGGGGAAAGGAAGGGATCAAAAAGGGGGGATGTGGGGATATCCCAGCCAGAGCCAGAGGCGAACAGGAAGGGGTTGTCGGTGCTGCAAGAACCTGAGTGAGTTCTGTGTGTCTGCACTGGCTGCATGGCCAGCCATGTGCATGTGTGTATTGCGTGCCGGTATTTGCCCATGCACCTGTTGGGAATAGGTACTTAGCCTTGCTGCTGGCCGGACATGGGGCATGTAGCTCTGGCAGCCTTGCCTTGATTGGGCTGCTGGGTTTGGTAACCCCTGCACACTGAGTACCCTGAAGAAATCGCCGAATGCATGTCATACAGCGCGCTCTGTTGCATGTGCAAGGTTCCTTCACTACTGAATAGACCGTAGCACTTTCCCTGCAAGTGTTGATGGTGAAAAAGTCCTAGCCTGCTCACTTAGCTGAAGAAGCTGGTGGAGTTCTTAATATAAGCATCACCTTAGCGTTATTCTATATATTGTACTGATATATGTATACAGTATTGACATATTGTATATTGCATATATAAATGGTATTTGATATATTCTGCTATAGTTCTTTCCATGTTTCCAGACTGTGTCTAAGTTAGTATCACTTAACTGTACATTTATCCTCTCTCCTGTTCTTTCTTTATGGTGTGGTCTGGAAGTAAAGCACAGTGGCGGGAGCCAGCTGAGAGCCCCACTGTCTTAGAGATGGGAGGGAGAGTGCTTCGTCCCCAGAAGGAACGCTGCTCTTCTGCCATCTTGGCATATGAACAAGGTCATATCGGCAAGCAGAGCAGACTGGGACAGAAACCCCTTCACTAAATCCGTGTATGCTCTTCCACAGCTGCATACCTGTGCAGAGCACTGGGATAGACTGAGCCCCCAGCGTGCCCAGGTGGCCAAGGGGGCCAGCGGCGCCCTGGCTGGTGTCCGAAGCGGCGTGGCCAGCAGGGCCGGGGCAGTGCCCGTCCCCCCGCACCGGGCCCTGTCGGGGCCGCCCCTGGAGCCCTGGGCTCAGCCCTGGGCCCCTCGCTGCCAGAGGGACGCTGAGGGGCTGGAGCGTGTCCAGAGCCGGGCAGGGGCTGGGGAAGGGGCTGGGGCACAGGCTGAGGGGGGAGGCAGCCTGGAGAGGAGGGGGCTCGGGGGGGCCCTGATGGCTCCCTACAGCTGCCTGACAGGGGGCTGTGGGCAGGGGGTCGGTCTCTGCTCCCAGGGAAGGAGCGACAGGAGCAGAGGGAATGGCCTCGAGCTGCGCCAGGGCAGGGTTAGGGTGGGGGTGAGGGGACATTTCTACCCTGGAAGGGTGGTCAGGCACCGGCACAGGCTGCCCGGGGAGGGGGCACCCGCACTGGGGGCGTTTCAGAGACGCGTAGATGTGGCGCTTGGGGACAGGGTTTAGCGGTGGCCTTGGCAGTGCTGGGGTAATGGTTGGGCTTGGTGATCTCAAACGTCTATTTCCAACCAAAATAATTCTGTGATTCTGTTCTATAACAACCCCTGTGCCTGGGGTACGTGGAAAGGTTCCCAGAGTAAATCGAAGCACGATGGTGTGTGGCAGGCAGCATCCAGTTACTGCCAGTATATCCTCGTCCCTGTGTGTTTGGGCCTGCGCTGCTGCAGGGCCCCAGGAGCATTCAGAAACTGGATCTCTGAGTATTTGATATTTTTGGCCAGCGTAGCCAAATCTGAGGGAAAAGGCAAGATGGGCAGGAGGCTGGAGCATAATCGTTTGCCTGCCCACTCCTGACCCTGCCTGCTTGCAGCTCAACTAATCTGCCTGTCCATGCATTTTACAATCCAAATTACGTAGGCTAAGTATTGCTGTACTTGGAAGGACCCTCACCTCCTGCAACGTATGTCATCAAGAGTTGCAGAGAAGTGACTTTATACTGCCTCGTGCATGTAAACGTAAATTTTATATGCAGAAAAAGATGCTAACACCTTTAGAACTGACCTTGGGAACTGCATTTTTTGTTTTGTTTTGTTCTACTTGTTTTTTATTCTTTGCAGGTTCTGAGAGACAAAGGCAGCTCTCTGTTTTTAATTACTGTAAGTAGCTCATAAGTAGCTGGGACAGCTTTTTATGCAACCTGATTTGAATATATTCCAGGCTGCAGATAGACACCTATTTTAAAGGCACAGCATGCTCATCGTGGCTTTCTGCCAGTCAAACAGTTGTCACTTGCTAGACAGTCCTAAACAACTTATGCTCCTTCCTCAATTTGCTGTCTGTCTGATGGATGGAAATGGCAGGGCTTCTCCCCGTCCCCCTCCCCTTTCTGTTCCCCTGAACCAGTGTTGCCACATGGCAGGAGAATTCGGCCGCTGCTGCTGAGCACAAGGCACTACTGGTGCTGCTGAGCCCAAGGCTTGGGCAAGGACCTCCAAAACGGAGCAGAGCAGACTAACAGCGCATTTCCCCACGCATCCTCTGCTTTCCGCAACTCCTTGGGGTGGATATGGAGGTGTGGAGGGTTTAGTTGGTTTTATTTTGCTTTTTCAAGTTTTAAAGCTCTCTCAAGACTGAGAGAAATGAAACCCAGATCTGTTTTTTCTTAACTCTGGGCAGCCAGGTTATGTATAGATTGTGCAAGTATTGTGGTCTGGCCCTGTAACAATAACACTCAGAGACCTAATCTGAAGCAAAGCTAACATGATAAGTGCATGGAAATATTTATTTTTCTGTTTTATCTCTATGGCACAGTTGTGGGGAAGCTTTGCTACTATATCAGATCAGCAGCGAAGCACCCAATGTAGCTCAGCAGCCCTACAGAAGGCTCAGCTGAACCTCCGTATCTTTTACTCCATCTCCTCCCTTACCTTGTTGGACTCCTTGCTTGCTTGCAGGGCTACAGGCTGCAAGTATTTTGAAGTCCTTAGAAATATTCTCTCTGGACTACTGAAAATATTCTATACTTCTGGTCCTGGTTTTGAGACTTCGGGAGCCTTTATGGTTTTATGTACATTTTAAAGACTTTTCATTAGCCAGTGACTTTCTCTCAATTCAGTCAGATTTTGGCTGCTGGCCATCTGGGGCAAAAGCACACAGTGGTACCAATCCTGCACTTCACAAAAATTATTATTTGTGGTTTCTAGAATTTTTCCATTTAAATTTTCAGGCAAGCTTTGCACAGCCAGCTTTGCTAAACTTTTGACCCTATGAGGAAGAAAAAGCTATCTTCATTCTGATGCTTGTGCTTCTTAATTATACCCTAAATATTGCTCTGTGTAAAATTATTTTCTCCCTTTTAGAAATAGAAGTCTTCCATAGCCTGCCATCATCTCGGAGACTTTGGGTGCAAGGTACTTTTCTTGTCTTTCTGTTCTTCCTTTGCTTGGCTGAGATGACATGCAGCACTCCTACTAGTTGATGAAGAGAAAAAGAGGGGAAAAGAAAGTTTTCCCTCTATATCTTTTCTCTTTGCTGTACATTTTATTTCTGACTGAGCCCTTTGAACAGTTCAAGCTGCTGAAGGAGGCTGGTCATGGTACAAAACTCTGTTCCCCCGTTCCTTTTCTGGTTTAGTGTTGCTGGTTTTAGCTATTTCTTATGCCTTTTCCTAGGACTTTATTTTAAGAAGCAAATAGTTTTTATTTAAATAATTATCTTCAACAATAACTCACTGCCTGCCAACAATGTCTTCTCTGTGCCTATGGTGTCGCGTGCATGGTATTCAGGTTCCTTATACTCTGGTCTCTGGACATTTATAGAAATGAAAAAACAGAACATGCCTGTTAGGTTGTTCAGCACATTTCCTTGACAATGTGGATATAGGATATTCTCTAGTTCTTCCTACATTTCCTACCTTACCTAATATCAACTATATTCTTTAGTATTTCCATTTGTTTAGTTTGTTTTCTGCTTCCCTAAGTCCCAGACACTAAGGTATTGCACATTTAAACTTTTCCATTTTTCTACTACTACTAGTAAAATGGATGTCACCCATAAAAATCTACTGACTTGCCTCTGACTTGCTCTTGTGTGAGGCCACCCAGTGATTTCAAGTCTCCTTAATCTATTCTATGACAGCATGTATCTAACTACAGACATTTTCTCCGTGCTTGATGTTTATGCAGTTCAAATATGTTTAAATATCTATTTGTCTTTCCATCTTTGTCAAATGTTTGCCCTCAGCTTTTTCAATTTCTCCTTGCAAGGCAAGTTTTCCAGACCCTATGTCTTTGTGTTTGTTTTTGGCTTTTTCTCAGAAGTCACAATCTGTCAATGCTAGAGCTAGTTGGGAATTTTCCAGTGAAAAGCTTCTTTGTTATTTTTTTAATTGGTAAGTATTTTTTTGTAAAATTGGACACAATTCTCTTGCAGGAAATATTTGATCCCCCTGCCCCTGGCTATGTTTTAGGTTGGTATGATCTGAATAGAGACTTCTAGTTTTGTGAAGCCAAACAGATGCTTTTTTCTTCTGGTTAACTGGCCAAAATATCTAAAATAGTCTTAATATTCTTTGTGGAAGAATTCAGACACCTAACCACATGGCAGCCCCTCAGCTGGTTGAAACACTGTGTTGAAAATCCCAATACTGGAAAAGAGTGGAAGATCATGGGAGATACAAATTGGCTGAGGCTCCCTTCCACAGGAGAAAACCACCTCAAACATTACGTATAGTGGCCAGTAAGGAAGAAAGGGACAATTTTCAAACTAAGGTGAATATTGCTGATATTGGCCACCTTTCCCAATGGCAGCATTACAGAGTAGTTACTATTGAGGAAGCTGTAGGTGTTCACTAGTTTTGAACTCAAGAAATATTCTGAATGGCTTCTCGCTGCTGCAGGTCAGCAGCAGGTTCATTCATTACTATTACTACTGATTTCCCAGAAAGATGCACTTAATTAAGCTGGCTGCTACCATCACGTGAATTTTAAGGCAAACTGCTAATGTGATCTATTTAATCCACGCACAATTGAACACACTGCCAATACTGCCTATAGTAATACAAAAATGTTGTTATGATTACTAAGACTGTGTGCTAAAAGACTGAAGACATTTTGTCACTTGGCATCCGTAAGGTTTAAAATATGTTGGCTACGGTTTAGCATTAAAAAAAGCCTAAAAAAAAGGAAAAGAATAATTGTTACTAAAATATCTCACCACTCCTAAACATGTTGTGTTGTAGCAGGGCAACAAGGCGGTTGTTTTAGCTGGCTCTAGCACCTCTCCCCAGCCGCTGTGTTTTCTGTATTTCCCTCTTTTGCCTGTATCGGGCTCATTTATATCTATTTACTGCTACACGGGGTATGCTGGGACAATCTGGAGGAAAAAGAAAGCTGGGGGATGGAAATTCAAAGCTTTAGGATTAGCAATAACAAATTCTCAATTATATTGCAATGTGTTTCCTCAGAAATCCCTTTGCATATACAAGGCTCCTTGAGTGAGCTCATTATCTCCCAGTACGTAGAAATCTATTTTGCCATTGCTCAGCCAACACTAATGTATTTATTATTCATCTGATACTAGACCAGGCTTTAAACTGTGTAATGCTTTCTTTACCATTTCATTGTTTATTTGTTTTAATGAATACCCATGAGCCAGAGCCTGAATGTAGACCTGTTGTTTTACTCATGGTTGGCAGGAAAGACTTCAAAAGAAAATGTCTTTCATTTTTTTCAAGGTGTTAAAATCCTAACTGGAAGTTATTTAAATGACAATATTATTTCTTCCCCTTTTCCAGATATTCATGTGCAAAGATACTGCAGCACTTAGCACTTTGCAAAATGAACCTTGTTTAACATTCTTTTCTATCATGGTGGTAACAGAAAACTAAGCACTATGAAAATCTTAGTTCATTGCTGCTTCAGTTCACTCCAGAAAATGAATGCATCTGATCATTGCTAGGCTTGTTTATAAACTACCAAGTTTGAAATTAATTAATATCTCTGAAAACAATGCTTCTGAGAAGAGCTAGAGAAAGAACCAGCTGAACAGGGTGGCCATGTATGATGTTTGAGCTACTACAAAAGCCAATTTGACACTTAGAAGCCAAAGCAGGGAATTCCAAAAAGTGAAAACAAAGTTATTTTCCCTCTAGGTCATCCTGGTGAGACCTAGAATGGTGCATTTTATATACCATTCCACAGTTATCCAGTGGAAAAATGCAGGAAAATAACCTAATTCCCCATGGTATACCAAAGTAAATCCCATCTGTTGCCTTTGTACAAGAAAATCAGAAGTAACTAAAAGAAATTATTTAATCGTACTCCAAAATAGCAAAATAGGAAGAAGATTCTTGAGAAATAGAGGTCTAATCAATAGATTCCAGCACTGCATGGCACAAAGCTAAAGCAAAGGTGTGACACCATAAAAACGAAAGCACAGGATTGTGGCAGTGATGACAGTAGTCGCTTTGACAAGTGACTTAGCGATTATGCTGCCTAGTTTGGTCTTTCACCCAATGTGCTCTCTCGCCAAAGGCAGGACAACAGGTCTGGCCATCCAAATGGCCCCTTTCTACCAACACGATCCTCAAATCTGCTTTCTGGTGTGTACCGGGCCAGGCAGCACCCCTGCTGAGGCTGCACACCCTGCCTGGGCTCAGCTGGGGCCAGGCGGGCTCCCGCCGAAGGGACCGTGCCCCACGCAGCGGCGTGACAGGGGGAAATTGAGCTCCTTTCCATCTCCAGCTCTTGCTGAAAAAATACACGTCCACTTTCATTTTCCATTTCTTTTGCAGTTTGAGTGACTGGGCTCGCAGTTGGGACTGAGTAGGTTGTTTCTGTGCGAGCCACTGAAGTGTCGGAGTTTGGCTTATATTCAGCTACAAAGAGTTTAAAATAAAGTATTGAGGGAAATCAGCGGGAGAATGGAAAAATCATGCTGTATGAGGCAGAACACGTTCACCCTCTGTGAAGTTAAGGCTAATGATAAGTCTTGCACGCTGATAAAACCAATAGGGTTTATTTGCAGTGTGTTAAGTTTCTGTTATTGTAATGCTAGAGCATATACAGGCATGTAAGTGTGCTGAAGTGACATGAGCCAGGCCAAAGCTTGATACGCCTGTGAATTCTGCCCGAATACTTCAGTATGACAGCTGGAAAATGTAGAGGACGAGGGTGGACTGAGAGAGAAACAAACAGTGGAGAAAGCAGTCCTGGAGCTGCACTGGCTCTGCGCTCTGTGAGACAAAAGCAGCTTGTGTGAGAGCTCCCATGTTAACGTTCCTGGTGGGTTGAATTCCACGTACTTTGTTATTGCAAAAAGTCCCATTGAAGTTGGTCTTTTATTAAGACTTGAGGCAGGTAATAATAATAATTCATAAAGTATGCTGAGGCTGACTAGGTATTCCTAGCACAATCGTCTCCCTGCCTGCAGTTTTACTAGTAAATAAAACAGAACAGGGATTGTTCACTGGCCTTGAGGCCAGAGCATCACTTGTGTCCAGAGAGCTCAACGTTTGTTCCTAAAACAGGCTAGCTGAGTCCGGACCTGGGCGAACCCATGAGCATCCCCAAGCATGGCTCTTGTACAGGACTTCAGCACATCTGGTTCACCTGGGCTTTCTGAGGAGCAGCAGGATGGGACCTTCCCCAGCTGTCTGTGCTTCAGACGAAAGGTAAAGCAGCTTTGTAGGCTTTTCCAGAAGGATCACAGGATCTTTTTAAATATTTTCCTAACAAGAAAAAGGGAAAGACTGCAATATCAGACACACTGTGAAATCAGTACAGCTTGCTGAAAACGAATTTTGAAGAAATATTGGGTTATTGAGAAAAAAAAACAACCAACCTTTCTCTTTTTCTTCCACACAACAAAACTCATTTTTCTTGGATCTCTTCACCTGAGTAGAGATGGAGTGAGTCGGGCTCTGAGCCTTTGTGCACGCTCCTCAGTTGCTTGGTACTTTTTCCATCGACTCTCCAATGCAAAAATGCATAAGAAAATTCTTCATGTGGGACCAGAAGCTAGATATCCCTTCAAACCAGAGATGCACCTGTTAGCCAGACCAAAGCCAGGCTCTGCTTTCCTTAGTCTGTGTCTCTCACTTGCCCCATAAAGATGAGACATTGCAAGAAATGGAAGCAGTGTGATTCCACCTCAGTCTTGGCTCCCTCTTGGGATACGGGAGCAATCACATCAAGTGCACTTGGGCTGAGAGGAGCCTCAGGATTGTTTCCAGCTCTCTGTGTGAATCCTGCACTTAAATTATTTTACCAAGGTGGAGATTAGCAGAAGTATGCCCATTATGATGGGCTTTTGCATTGAAATGTCTGAATTATTGAGACATTCAAATGCACCAGGTCAGTCTGGGCTCACAAGTGGCATTTGGTACTGCTCAGGTGCCTGGGGAGATCAGTAGTCAAAGTGAAGAAATCAATTACTTTCAGGTTCCTCTAAGGCTGAGCAGATGTCTGAGAACAGCTTCTCAGAACTCGTCTCAAAGAATGGTGTTCCTTGTTCCTCTGAGCTCAAACTGAGGCCGAATTTAAGGGAGAGCAATCAATCTCCACAGTTTTCATTTTTTTTCCTTCTATCTAATCTTATATTCTGCACTCCAAAGAGAATTTTCCATAATACATGAAAAACAATGCAAATTTGTTTCTAGTAACTGAAGGGAAATGAGGAGACCTGCATGTGGCCAGCAGATGTCTTGCAAAGTTCCCAAGGTTCACCAACACGGCCTGAGAACAGTCAGAGCAGGACACCTTGGCTGAGATTGTTCCCTGTTGTCACCGTTTTCTCACGGGTGACAGGACTGGCGTTGCCTCGAGCCTGCAGATTTGTTTGCAACCCTGGAAGGTCTCCCCCAGCGCACTTGCTGCAGCAGGTACCCCCTCAATGTCTTCCTCAGGGTGCTGGGAGGGCAGAGCCCTGGGGTATGCCACTGTTTGACTGGCTTGGGAAGCTTTTCCCTAGGACATGAGATGATGTTTTGACCTGTGGGATGTGCTGCTCCTACCAGAAGTAAGTGCCAACGGTCAGGAACCTTGTCTGCTCAGCAGCCAGGTCAGGCAGGGGAGGTGGTAAGCCCCTGCTCTCAGCTGCTACACCAGCAGGACAGTCTGGCGTCTTTCTCTCTCAAATTTAAATTCAGTGATTACTGTGTGAATACCTCCCTGGTGTGATGGCAGGAATGCTGACACCAGCCCCAGACTGAAGCCTCCACCTACGCACTGGCTTGGTCCAAGGGGCAGAGCACTGGCCCAGGACCCGTGAGATGTGCATGGGTCTCGGCTGCGCCCTCAGCCTCAGCACCCACAAACAAAACAGCTTCTTTCTAGTGCTTGCCCCTCCTGCTCGTTCCCCAGCCTCCTTGTACCCCATCCTGCTCCACTGCCACCCATTCGGCACAGGGAAGGTGGTCTTGGCTACTGGTGTGATAAAAAATAATGATAATGACTGTGGCTCAGCATATGGCCACCAAACTTCAATAAACAGGCTTCATGGAAATGGGTCTATTTAAAAGGCTTCTGCCATTTTTTCAAGTGTCAAGATATTTTGTGTGAAACAAGGAAAAATTGTTTAATGTGGAGGTTTTATCCACAGCTTAAATGGAAGCTTTGGAAAAATGAAAGGCACACCTTTAAATGAGTGTTAGCCATTTTCTACTGACCTCTAGATATTTCAGTCCTGCTTTGGGAAAATAATAACAAAAATTATTTTTTATAAATTCTTTCTCAAGTGGCTTTTTATTTAAACAGATGCTTTCATTGGTAAGATGGAAACCTTTTTTTATTTTCAATAAAATGCCAGGCTTTAGTGAAGAGAAAATGCAAATCTAAAATCACTCATCTCCTCTTTCTTGCAAGCACAAAAATCTTTTGTTCCTAAACAGAAATTAAGTGGGGGAGAAAAAAAAAATCCCAACCCCATGACTTGAAAGAAAATGTAGCAATACTTATCAAGCTCTCCCTCTTTCCTTGGTATTTAGAAGGCTCAATTATATTTTCTTGTTGGCATTAAGGTTCTTAATTATGCAGTTGTCTGTTTATTTTGAATAACTGAAAGACTGTGCCAGAAAAAGGAGCAGAGAGGGAAAGAGAGAGGGAGAAGGAAAAGATAGAAACTCATTACCTCTTGCAAACTGCTAATCATTGTAAATGGCCACAGAGGCCAAAGGAGACTGCAGAAAATTACTATCAAGTGTGAAGGAATAAAAATACCCTAGACTGTATTACTGGGAGGGGGGGAGAAGAAAAAAGTAAAGAAATCTTGATACTAAAGCAACTAAACTGGAAAGAGTAATGGAAATAAAGCACAGCAAGGGGTCCTGGCAAGTCCTGTAAGCAAAAAAATAAATGAGGGGAGGTAGGAAATGGGGAAAGAAATTGATTTTATCGTTATGTGCTGAATATATTGGCAGAATCCATCTCTGTATCAGAGGGTGCTCTTGCTCTTCTATTAGCAGGGCTCCGCAAAGCCTTGTTTTATTCAGTTTTTCACATCACCTCCCCGTCTGTTCCCGCTCTCCTTCCTTCCCTGGCTGTGGCTGCATGGGGAGGGCAGCTCTGCGCCCTGGACCACCTGGCAGAGCTCAGGCAAGTGGGCACGGAGCATCAGCCCAGCTGCCTCGGAGGGTGGCATGCGCTTTTGGCTCCAGCTTTGACCTCTGGCTCAAACCCTTTGCCCATAGCCATGCTCTTGAGGATCGATCAGCGTCAAGGATTACTAAAGAGGCTCGGCCAGATTGCAGATAGAAAGCTTCAGGTGTTGAAAATAATATCAAAGTAGCAGCCCTTGTGGGCCCTGCTTCATGAATTCTTCACAGCGCTGGCCGCGGTGGTCCCCGAGCTGGTTAAGGGCTTTATGGCTTGCTCAGCAGCCCAGGCTAAAGCTGTGTCGCTACCAAGTGAATTCACAGCTAAGAAAGCTTTCCCTCTCTGCTTTTACTTCTATCAATATTAAAGAAGATAAAAGTGAGTCACTGGATGGGGAATATTGCTCCTAGAGTTCGGCAAAGAGACCTGCTGAACCAGAAGAGAGTAATTTAGCAACGTATATTTCACAAGAAAGCACAAAGAAGTATCTGTGCAAACAAAAGGAAAATGAACTTCATTTTGGCAAAGAACGGTTTAGAGAAAGAGGCTCAGATTGCAGAAAAATTGTGTCCTGCAGCCTGGGATTTTTTTCCTAGTTGTGTTTATGTCTTTTTATATTTAGATTTAACTTACATTCAAGACTTGCTTGTGATCAGATTCTGTTTTTGAAAATGCTAAGCTGATATAAAATCATGCAAATGATACCCGACATCCTCAAAACCACAAAACAAATATTTACATTGTCAAAACCCCCTGAAAATATACATTAACATTTATGTTAACATTCTGCTAAGTTTCCAAAGGGAGTTGCTACAGTTCCATATCCAAATGCTTGCATGTATGGATATTTATGTGCATGAAAACTAGGAAGAGCCCATTGTCTAGGCACAGTGGCAACACATAGTAACCTTTCCTTTTAATGCTAATTTATTTGATCACTTTTGTGTTTTAAGAAGAAATTTGTTTATTCAAAACCAGCATTACTTGTTTTGACACAAAAATTCAGCCCAACCAGCATCTAAATTTTACTCAACTGAAGGCAGCAATGGGTTACACAAGGCTCAGCTCAGCCCCTGCTTAGGGTCTCTGCTACCCTCCTGATGGTGCCAAATCATGTGGATTCTGAATAATTCTCTATCCTAAACCCTCAATGTGCAAAACATGTCGCTGGCCAAAGTAAAAGTCTTTAATTCCTTCTTCTTGCCACCCTGAAAGCAGCCGTACTCCTGTGCTGTATGACTTGTGCTTGCTGGGATTGGCGCATGGAGCCTGGGGTGGATGGGTGAGTGGTCTCTTGGGGGGTCTCATGTGGGGTGTTGTTTTGAATGGGCGAGGGGGTGTTATTAATTCAGTATACAATATATAACTTGTATATAATACATAATATAATATTAATACATAACATATAATAACATCAAGTTAAATATACAGGAAATATACTTGTCTTCTCTCTTCAGCATGGAAAACTAGGGTTTCTAAGTTGTAAGTCAGCAGAAGAGCTTTCTCCTAAAGTTCTTTCCCTTTCCCCATGTTCTGTGCAGTGCTGGGCACTCCACCACTGGGATCTAGCCCCGTTCAGCAGCTCACCATGGTGTCTTTTCTTCAGTGAGTACATGAAGGATGGATGCTTGCAGACGGCATTTGCAAGGACCAGGCTTTCTGTACATGTGGCAAGCTAAAGTTAAGTAAGCACACTTTATGCACAAGTTTTATGTTACTATTTTATAAAATAAAAGGCTCCTGGCTGCTGTTAGTACCTATGTGTTGATGGGTACAGGATCTATGTCCAACATGAGGATCTTGCCCAAATTTCTTGTGAAAACTAAATTATCTCATTATGTTCAACTCAATTTTCCGGGGGGGACCTGGGTGAGAAATGTATTGTGTGAACACTTCGCTCTGTATTGTCTAGTTTAGCAGTTATTATTGTTATTATAGATCATATATATAATTTATATATTATGTATTATTATGTTAGAAGTTAGCTATTATTGCAAAATCTCTTGGGAAAAGGGTGAAAAGATTTAAATGGAGACATTATTAGTATGGAGTAAGGGGAGAACAAAAATTAAATTTGCTCTAATGCTCAAGTTTCTGCCTGTGGGAAAATTGCATGTAGAGAGTTGAGCATGTGTGTGAGTTGGGGTTACTTTTCATACCAGAGGCCAGTTGTCCATTATTGTTTTAGGAGGCAGTTGATATACTTTTAGAATGAGAAGTAAGGGGAAATAAGGCTGGTCTGGGACAGCCCGTGCTGGTCAGGCTGGGTTCTGCACTCTGCCTGCGGGGACTGCTGGATCTGCATTGCCATCCTAAGGCTTCGGGTAAGTGCTTCCATATCAGCTCATGTATATGTTGATCTAATGAAAACCATAAGAGGTTCATTCCTGAAGTGATGTTCAGTTTTGGGCCAAGTTTAACAAATGCTGGACCTGACACTTTCCTTTGGCTGATTTGGCTTTTTCTTAACCCAAACCTACTGTGTGTTCTGCTTATCAAAACAACAGCACATCAGAAAGCTCCCTGGGTGCACACTCAGCTTAGGAGCACTAATAGCACACTTACCTGACTCTGTAGTGCATTTTCTAACCCACGTCTCTTTCCCTTCACTTTTTCTTCTGCTTTCTCACCCTGTTGTCCCTATTATGCTCTGTGGTTCGTTTTGTGAAATGTGTCTGAAATGCAGCACTTTTTGTCAGTCCCCAAAAGAGTAGGGGAAATAGAAGAAGCACATCTCCATTGTCATTTTCTGGTTGTTCAACACTTGCTTGTAACTCTATGGCCTGACATCCTCTTTCCTGGGAGAAGTTAAAAAATATACTGGAACAGGAATATTGCTATCAGCCCATCACAAAGGTACTATCTGTCTGCTGCTTCATTCCGACTCTTGCAACCACTTTTTTTTTTTTTTTTTTTTTCCTGGCTGAGCCAACATTGCTAATTTCTTGTTTATTGCTGGTACAGATTTGCTTTTACATTTTGATATCTCTCCAGCCTCTGTTCTCATGTGCCCTGTGCACTGGTTATTACATGCTGAGCACAGCATCCCAACCAAAGGAGGAGAAAAATGCTACGCAGCGGCAGTGAGCAAGCAAACAGCTCTTTGCAAAATTCCCTGCTGTCCCTAGCAGAAAAATGTTTGGTAAATTCAGCCCCGGTGGCAATGATGAATGGGGTGTTTTCCAGTGTGCTGGAAGTGAAGTGCCATGGCTTTGTTTTGGAGAGGTGATGCAGGTCCTATGCAGCTGATCATCCCAGAGTCATCACGCATATGTAACCTGCGATGTATTAAGATGAGGATGATAAAATGAGCACTGAGTAGTTTAGATTTACTGTTTCATTTTAATCAGCCCACAGCTCATTACAGATCACCTCAGATAACGACTGATGGTTTCCATGAACCAGTTATTTGACAGTAATCTTTCTTTATTTTACATATCTCAAGTTTCAAGACAGTTTTCTAAAATTCTGTTTCCCAAGAGAAGTCCTGCTGAAGAGATGTGCAGCCTTGCCAGAGGTCTGCTTTATGTAAATCTTAAACTGACAATTCAGCCTCAACATTTCAGATCTGATACCTACTCTCCTTTAAAAAAAAAAAAATGGAAAAAAAGAGAAAAAAAAAGAAAAAAAAAAGGCGTAGGTGGTCTTCGAGAAGTTTCCATTCTGATATGGTGCACAGTACTAGAAAGAAGTAGTGTGACCTTCTTTTAACCCTTCAAGAAACTCACTCTTTTCTTTCCAGATTGGAAGCTTTCCACCAGCAGTAGTAATCTGGGCCGAGCATGTTTGCTTTAGACCATGCAGGAGTAGAACAGAAATATTATGATAGCAGAAGTGCAGTGGTGTGTTCCTTGGCACAGATACCCAGAGATTTATTTGAAGAGCTGAAGGTAGTGTCAGATGCCTGGTTTGTATTCCAGGGGACTGTGCCCACAACGTGTATCTGGGGGTGACAGAAGTGGCAGGGCTGTCAGGTTGCTCACAGTGGTGTCACGAGATACGGAGCGATGGTGTGATAGGGCTCGAGCCAGTGAAGCGCTGTGATTTGAGCACAGGGGAGGTTCCGTGCTTCCTGTCCCGATGCCTTACATCTTCTCCATGCAGGACGTTGTAACTGAGCTTGTATCACCAGCTGAAAAACTAAGCCTCTTTCTTTCTCCCTCCAGAGGGTCCCCTGCATGCACCCCGGTCAGAGCCTTATGCCGTCCTCCTTACATCCCCCTTTGATTTCCTAGCCAGCCACCCGTGAGTGCAGTGCTGTTCTCGACCAGGCAGACTAAACTTGGCTCCCTGCACTGTGAAAGTCAGTTCCTTTTGGTCGTCTGGAGAAACTGAGCAATGCCCGAGCTCTCCCACTCTCGCTGGCACATAGAGAAAGGGAAATTGTGGTCGGCTATCAAACTCCGTTCTGCCAAACGGCAGTTCAGTGCAGCACCACGAGTTTGCCAGCTGAATCACTCATGCCTCGGTGGGAAAGGAAAAGGCAAAATATGAACTTGTTCAATTTCCAAGACCCTTTGGGAACCCACTGAATGAGCTGTAAGAGCTCCAGTAAATCTGAATTATTGTTTGATCTAATCATTCTGATAAACAATGGATGATGCAGGGTCCAATGGCAACAAAAGAAATGGATGTGTCCCAAAAAGATGAAGTGAAACATGGATAAAATAATGTAGTCATAAAACTCCATAATATTAGCCTCCTATATTTAGATTTTTTTCAGCAGCTAGCCAAAGACAAATGTGCTCTTGACAAACTGAATCCATAGCTTAATAATGAGAGGGACTTTACAGGAAAGGTTTTGTGGCGGGGAGGATAGGAAGGCTTGGATTTTTTGCCTAGTGGTGCTTTAGGTAACTGGCATTTTGACTACACATTGGAAAAGAGCTTATGAAAATAGCTGAACCAGAGACCAGAGGGTTCACATACTTCAGTCAAACTCCACTAAGCCTTTGCTCTGACAGCTTCACTAGGCAGCAGAGCAACTGTCACTTCTACAGGACCTGTTGTTAGGATCTGTTGTTATTCTGCTCCATTTTAAAAACCAATATGCATCAGCCCATTTGCCAACAGCACCTTCTCTCGAAGAGGGTTTCTCCCACAGAAGGCAGCTATTTTCAGACACTGACTTCAAGTCATCCTGGAGATTTTGTCGTGTGTCCAGGTGATTTTTAAGAACATCTGTCTGTTTGCAAGGGAGTAGCATAGTCCTCAGTGGAGTTATTCCAATAATTTATAACACACATGTGGTATGAGTTATGATTATATGTATGCAACCCCGGCTGCAACATGCTTTTCTGCGATGTGATGTGCGTGGCTTTATGTTCTTCTCTTTCTTTATGCCTCTTCTACACTATATGACTTTTTATCCTTGTTGCTTTTCACTCCACCACACGAGTCCCAGCAATCAGCCAGAGAAGATGAGAGCCAGCCTGGTTCAGGAGGCCAGCCTGGACAGACAGAGAAAAGCAGTGCGGGACTGGTAAGGAGGGAAGGGGCAAAGGAGACCCAGCTCTTCTGGGTTGGTGAAAAACAAATATTCGAAGCTTCTGTCCTTCTACACTTAAATGCTGGGACAAAAGCTTCCCAGGAGAAATTAAGTTATAATTCCAGGATTTTGTTGTAAGTTGTAACATTTTGATATATGTCTTCTTATTGTTCTGGTAAGACAGATAGTTCACTGCACCTTTAGGAAATTCAAGCCCACCGTGCCAGGCATATTTATGGCCCAAACGAAACTGATCGGTATGTGATACCATTTCATGCTATAAGAACAGCAGAAAAAAAAACCCTGACACAAGACACTGATTTTATGTCCACCAGCATAGCAGAGGTGTCAGTGAGGGCTGTCTTTCTGAAACAAGGGGAAGGGAAAACAAAGTGTATATTATTATTTGGAAACACTGTGCAGTAACAGGGTCTGTGATGGAAACCGAACAGTACATCAAAACCACGGTCCAATGTCTTTCTTTGGAATAAAAATAATGCTCATATAACTTGGTGGGAGATGAGTGACCCAAACCTGTTGGATTTTCTATTTTTATTTAATATTCTTGCTTTGCCTTTGTGCTCCAGAAATCCCAGGGATTTTCAGGAATGCAAGACTCTATGCCATTGAAACTTAGGGTGTGAATGGTTCACACCCTGTGATATCTGCATATAACCTGGCATGATTAAAAGCCATGACATTTGTGTGTGCCAAACATGTCTTGATCTGTCTTTTACCATGCAATTGCATCTGAAGAGAACCAGAATTTGCAAAGTTCTCATCAGCACACCTAAAGAAGTTACAGAGTTGGCTGAGCACATAAAGACAGTCATCGGTATTCTTTTAGGCAAATGGCACTTTAACTACCGTGTCACGGTTCACAATGGCTAAAACTGACCTCCTGGGCAGTAAGGCTTATCTGTTACTTACATCCCATTTATAGATTCAAACATGAACTGAATTAACGATAAGCTAAGCATGTGCTTGCCTTTTCCGTCTCGTAAGAACAAACTGGGCATTTAGGCAATCATATAGCTTACAGTATTACAGATTTTCTCATGCCCGTCTTTAGGATTGAGGCACTGTGATAGAAATTTTACTGTAGATAGATAGTTAGATAAATTGTTCTATTTAGGAACAATTATGGAATAGAGCTGGAGGCAGTAAACAAATATGTGGCAGACAGATGATGCCTCATGTTCTCTAAAAAAGGTCTTTATTTTAAATTATTTTGAACATCAAAAGCCAGGTGTTCAGATAGTAATCATGAAAAATCAAGTCATATAATGATTCAGTAGGGTACATCTTAACCCCAGCTGTAACAGAGATACTCTGGAGACTAATGTACAATGTTCAGTCCCTATAAAATTATAATCATCAGCAAAATTAGAAGAATCAGGCAAACAAGAATAATATGAGCCATTTTCCCCCCTCCATTTGCTAAAAAGCAGTAGGAACCTAAGAAGCTAACCTCAGTTCAGTAGCTACCACTGAACTGTGGGGCTTTATTAAATGTTTTTCTGTCTCATTTCCTTTTGCTTAGTTAATCATTTAGACTAGATATAGCTGGTAATAGAGTTTAGCCAGTTCATGCAAAGCCAATTGGATAATCTGCATGTCAGCTCATAAGTTTTGCTCAGACATTGGCCACCTAACATGATGGGGACTTTCCATGCCTTTTTCTACCCAGGTATAATTTAGAACCAGAATAGTGTCATAGACTCTTCTCTGGGGTTATCCAAAGACTGATTTCTCTGAAATCATCCAGTATGATCCCACTTGACAGTCTACAAACTTAATCACTAGTGTTACACGTTGGTAATTACTCATTAGAAAGGCTCCATCTACAATGAGATTTGCACATATCAATTTATCATTTCATTTTCGTGCATGCCAAGACAACTACATTTACCTTTCTGAAGCATCATTTCCACAGACAAGGTTAATACTAATTTAATTCACTTTAACAGTAATCTAAATTAAATGTCTCCAAGAAAATGAAGAATCAGAGAGGCTTGTGTTGAAATCCAATCAGATTCCTGCTGTTTCAGCAGTACAGATTTATCAAATGACAGGTAGTTAGCAATATTGCTTTCTCCTGTCCATGCTGTTACTTTGGGGAGGGTGTTGCTTTCCTCAGCTGGGCTAAAATTATTGGAGGAACCAGCAAAAGTTTGAACTACAAGTCTTGGTCCAGTACCCAGGACCTACACCCACCTGGTGGGGAAGGGATAAACTAGATACAGACACTATCTATCTGTCTGGATCTATCTAGAGAGCTGTCTAGGTAGGTAATTGTAGATCTAGATAGATTTCCATTTCCATATAGATCCAGATAACTATAGATAGATCTATATACTATGTATATCTTAAACATGATCTTGTATAGCAAGTGGTTCTTCATGCTCTAAAGTATCTCTCTTGCAGATCCTCTCCACCATGGAGGTGCAGGCGGTGTCAGGAAGCTCTTTAGGTAGCAGTGATTTCTAGAACCATGGCAGGAAACAGATCTCCCAGTTCACTTTGACTCTGGGTTCAGAGACATGGCTTTCTTCATCTGGGCAGGAGGAGGATCAGGATGGCCACCAGCTGCTTCACCTGGAAAAGGAACTGTATCATGACGACAAAATAACTGAATTTGTTGTTTTCTCATCCCCTGGTCTTGGGATGGCAATAGAGACTGTACTGCCTTTCCACAGGGAAGCTAAGCCAGGTGAAAACCAGGTCTCTGATAGCAACTCGGGCTGCCCATGAATGCAATATGAGCTAACCAAGAAGTCAATTGGCCTTAGGAAGCTAACAAGCCAAGCAGAAAAAATCATGTTGCAGCGGTGTTTTAAGGATGGTAAGTTTAATGAAAAGGGTACAAGGCTGAAGGTAACAGTGAAGATCAGGAGTCCATGCTCTAGCTCAAAGATTCTCTCAGCCTCTGACAAAGCACTTTTCATGGTCATCTCTCTCCCTCTCCCTCTCTCTTTCCCCTCAGTAACCTGTCACACTAGTTAGCACAAATCCTGTGGGACTGCAGACAGTTTTGGTTGGGTTCTGAATGACAGCTGATTACTGTAATGTGCCAGTCTAATAACGATATGAGATCCTCTTCAGGGACTGTTAAATAGCAGCTCAGGGTTGTGCAGCATCAAGTTATTAAACCTGAACAAGCAAACCCAACTGATTGAGTCAGACTACAGAAATGAGATGTTTTTCCATTCTTCATGCATGCACATAACACCATCATCAGCACTAATTGAAGATGTGCATGCAGATGTGACTGCAGAAGTGACTGATGGCTGTATGTCTCTCATGTTGTTTATAATGCTGGAAAATGGAAATCCTTGCAACTTCCGCTGACATAATATAGTTTTCATTCTCGGCAAACCAAAAGTGTCAAAGCAGTAAATTATTTATTTAATATGGTTTTGTCAAAGAAATGGTAGCCTTCAGTACACTGAAGGGGCAGACTTTCAGTGAAAACACAGAATAATGTTTAAAGAATTATTGGTGCAAAACAACCCTAAAGCATATCTACAATATTATACACAGCTGGCTTAGCAAGTGTACACACAGATACGATTTATAATGAGTTCTGTGGTTTACTGCACATTTTCCAGACATGCTCTGTCTCCTCCCTCCCTGTGCTAATTTGCTTGATTGTCCTTTTCTCTGTGTAGAAAAACATCTGATCAATGTAATCTTTTAACACTGGCTTTGTAATTGAAACCCTTAGGCTTCGGATAGCAGCTTCCCTGTCTACCCTGCATACAGTTTCATCCTGTCACTGTAGTGCTGTAGTGCTTGTTTCTTACTCTCCCATCCTTCAGTCTTGTGAAGAATAACGGTAAAAATGTCAGGTGCTTGTGACGGGAATGCCAATGGCCCTCGAGCCCGCTCTCTTCCCAGCCTGAATGGCCCTGCTCCATCAACAGCATAAGTAAAATAGAGAGTACCTTCTCCTGAGCATGGTGGTGTTGTAAGGTGCGCAGCCAGGCTGTGGCATGGGGGCTGCCCCACGGGGGGAGCGGGGTGGGTGCTGAGGGTCAGCGGGGCTGGCAGGGCTCCCCGGCAGGGCACAGCAGGACACTGCCAGGGGACCATAAGGGTACCCAAGGCAGGGGACCACAGCCAGCTCCACACCATCCCCACTGTACCCAAGGCAGGGGACCACAGCCAGCCGCACACCAGCCAGCTCCTGGGAGGCTGGGGAATGTCCTCGTGGCCCCGGCTGTGCCTCACAGGGGTGGCCACAAAGAACCGCGTGTAATGAATCCATTTGGAAAGACCCCAAACTGTCCATGACAGGCGACAATTCTGCAATTGCACACCCTCCAAGAAAAATCCCCTGATTTTCAGATTTTGTACCGTGTGCTGCACCTATAATGCAGTGTATACATATGTATATATATAGTATGTATATAGTATATATATATACTGCATTTATAATATCCCCTGCTTGGTGCCTTCCCTTGAAAACTAATGTCATTCCATAGAGCTGATGAAGGGAGAAACCCCTAAATAGTTACTACATTTTTATCACCAGTCCTTCCTCTTCTTTACTGTTGATGTCACCGAGCAGCTGAAGCAGGGTCCCTCCAAACCCCAGCTAGCTGCACCCCATTCACCTTCTTCCCCCACAATCCGGGTGACTTGGCTTTCTTTTCCAGTCTTTGCCTCTCAAATTTACTAGGTCTCCTTTCTCTGAAAATTGCTGTGGTTTGGCCTTGCTTAGCTACCAAAAATAACACTGCCTGCCTGGATGACCCTGGGTGGAGCTGCCTCGCTTGCTACTAAGAGAGAGTCTGTTACCTTCCATGACTTGCATGGTGTGGAAAGTCAGAGACACTTTTAATTCTGAACTAGACATAATGATGAGTCAGTTATTACTGCTTGGAGCAAAGTTGGTTTTGCAAGGTCATTCCTAAGGAGAAAAATTGGATTGTTTATTCTGTGAGTGCATTTGCACCCATCCCATATTCAGCTCAGCAAAATATTTGTTTTCATAGGTAGATTATTGAACAACTGTGTTATTCTGAGCTCCCCTTTTGTACATCAAAATGTGGTTTTTGGAAAGAGATTGAAGAATAAACAGTCTGAGATAAGTATTAATTGGATAATTATAAGCAAAAATGAACAAAAGCCTTGGAAGGCTTTTTTGTGGGGCCTGGATGTAATTTCTAAGTGTTCACATGAAGCACTGTGTATGTGGGAGTTTTATGCTAAGAATATTTACAACATCAGATATATTTAATATATTAAGTAACTACGTGTGATCTGTATTGTTACTTATAAAATTCATATCTCTTTGGTAATCTTTTTTCATTGACCTGACAAACATATGTTTCAACAAACTAAAGCAACCAGACTTTTGCTGTGGAATTTCTCTAGCCCTCTGCAGCCACAGTGTATGACAGTTGGTAGTGGGAGAGGATGCGTGTCCGCGCTGAGTAAAGGCAGGTCAGCTTGAGAAACAAGAACAGCCTGAACGCATCCATCCCTGTCTGTGTAAGCAGGGCAGGACACTCACCCTCTAAGGCTAACTGGAAATGAGCTTTATCCATTTGTTTAATGAAGCATCAAGAACAAAGAATTTTAAATGCAGCTAATTAATTTAAAACCCCTATAATTAAAAGTATGATAACAGTGATCTAATTTGGGAGGCCGGTAATCAATATGTAAGGAGATCAGTTAAGAGTGCAGCCAAAGATACCATCAAAACCTACTGTAGATATGAAACCCCCCAGGAGTATCTCCAACAGAGTTTGGATAATGCCTCGTGGTGTTTAAATCAGTGACGCTGTTTTGTTTGTCTGTAACTTAGGAAAGATTAGCATGTGGTTATCAACAAATTACGCTTTTAATAATAAATAATGGTTTGGAATGATAAAGTCTGGGCTTGACCACTGTGTTCTTTCCCTATGAGGTACAGAGGAAGGAGGGAGGGAAAACCATTCTGGAACAGGTGTGGGCTATTGAAAAGTTACCCTGGAAACTGTACTTCTCCCCCCAAATTTACACAGTTAAAGCTGAATATATATGATGGATTGAGGTTAAGTGAATGTGGTATAAATATTTATACTACACATTCACAGTATACATTTTTTATATAGTACATGGGCAAAATGTCCTGATAACAAAGATTTTGCTATAAGGTACCATGAAACACTAAAAAGTGCAGCCTTTTTTCAGGTTTAAATGTTATTATACCTCAGTCGAACATAAACAAGGCATGATGTAACTGTTGTAGGGTTACACAGAAGGCTTATTTTAGGGTTGATGTAAAACTCCATCAGGTAAAGGTAGAAACCCACTTAATTCTGCGTTGCATCTTCTACCTGAGTAATGGTTGACCTATGACCACTCTAGGCAGAGTTTCAGTTTTAATGTCTTGCGCTCCACAGTTAAATAATACCCCCAGGTTGCCTCAACTATCCCCAGTTAAATTAATGAAATATTGATGACCATGACTTTGGGCTTAAAAATATGGTGGAGAAACTTTGGCAAAGAGAGAAGCAGATTGCATGTGAACAGAGAAATTCATCATAATGTCACTGAATACCTGGGGAGTGAAGTTCAGGCTGATTTATTACAACATTGTTTTTCATTTTTACTGGACACGGATCGGACTTAGGCTAAAGCAATCTCATTGTGATCTCCAGTCAAGCAGTGAGAGTGACACTGCTACTTCATAGGCACGTTTTTTATAGCTTTTGTACTGCTGCTAGGTGACATACAGCTTTTTGAGGCTGTCAGCTCTGTTGGTATATACCTCACGGCATCCAGAGCTGTGAGACTGTGGTAGAAGCCACAGCAGAGAGATGTCTTGAGAATTTCAGCAGTAAGAAGCATGTGTCTGCTCACAGGATAATACAGTCTGCATCACGAGCAGACAGTGCCACGCATTCAGAAGTCCTGAGGCAGATCCCCTCTGATGATGAGATGCACTTAGAAACATGAAATTTTCAAAACAAAAAGGATCTTTCTCAGCTGTAAAATACCGAACAGTAACACAATCGGAAACAAATGCAATAGAGCAGCAAAACTGCAGACACACAGAACTTGTTCTTTTCAGCTGGTTGTGCTGGGAAATTCTGAAGGAGATGTCAAATATGGGGGGGGAAGAGATCCATCCTTCAGGCTTGGAGTCACAACGTAACCTCTGTGCTCCCCCTTCTCCATCTTTGTTCAAGTCACTGGCTCTAGAGTTGATGTGAGTGAAGAGATGAATAAGGGAGATTGAACTTAATGTACCAGATTATCAACTTCAGCGGCTGAGGACCCAACCCCTGATGCTTCCAATACCCTTACCATGGCAGAAAAGTGGATAATAAACCTGTAATCATTTCAACTGCTGCTGCTTTTCGTGTTATAGGTTGCCTGTGGAAATTTGATGGCATCTACTCTTCTACCCCTTGCTGCCTGCTGGGCTATCGGCGCATTTGTGGTGCTGCTGCCAGGATGTGATGCTGAGACTGAAGCGTGTTTCCAGCGTGAGAGGCTGAAGTCTGTGGAACGGTCCAACAGGACAGGACATGGTACATGATCGGCCTCAAGCAGTGCCCAAGACCCAGTCCTATGGCTTTCTGCTGCGTTTGCCTGTGTACACAACTGGCTCCTGGAAGTCCCCCACCACCTCCACTGTTCAAAAGTGCTGGCTCTTGTGTGTGTATATATATATATATATATATATTTTCATTCTTTAGGCTGAGCTTCTCTACTACCCGTTGTATCTGCAGCTCTTGCTTCCCTGTGATGACTTACAGAGGGGATAATACATCCCTGTGTGCTGCTGTGGCTCTAGTGTGAAAAACTGAGGTTCAACTGAACTGAAGAGGCTGAGGATGCTTCTCTTGCTTTTCTCTCTCTCTGCTCTTCTCTAGCTTGCTTGTACAGTGAGGGCTCCCAGCCTCCCTCTGTCCCTGTCTGCGGCTGCAGGTTGGTGCTGTAGGGAGAGGAGCCCTGCACTCCAGCTGCAACCTGCCGGGCAGGCAGGGGCAAGAGGCCGGCAGCCGGCAGCTGCGGGGCAGGGATGCCGTGGAAGGAGCCAGGAGTGGCAGGGATGTGGCTCCGAGTCACCCGTGGCACCTGAACACAGCAGGAGTGAGCAGCAGTGGGTGGCCACATCCTGGCTAATTTTCTCTCAGGAGCAATAAATTAGCGTGTAATGATGTTGACCCTTCAGTTTGTGGCTTATAAAATAAACTAAGAAAAAAATCTAAAAAGTACATCGAGCATGGACGGTGCCTTTCCAGTAGTGTTTACTGAGAAAATTAAGGGAATAAGACCCCAAGAGTACCATAGGTGTTGGTTTCTCATAGCTGAAAAACAACAAGCTTTTTTGTTTGTGTAACCCAGAGGGAAGGCAGGTGCTGGGAGCCAGGGGAAGACTGGCCATCTCACCCTGTGCCTCTGTGCGTGCCTCCGCAGGCAGCTCCAGCAAGCTCCCACCATGGCTCCTTCCCTCCTGCACTGAGGGGCTGCCCGGCCTCGGGCAGGAGCAAAACCCTTCCATGCGATGCCCGGTAGGTTCCTCATACAGAGCCCCTTTCTTGTTAGAGTCTGCAGTTACTCTTTTGCTTTCTGATTAAAATGTGCTCTTGGGAATACAGGCTATTTGTGCTGTGCTCTTAATAACTCTTCTACTGCGCAGTGGGGTGAAATGTCAAGACTGATAAATACCACAATGTGAACCCCCAAAAGACATCGTTGGATCATTATTTTTGCTGGCCAGTGTAGTTTGGCGAAGCTGTTAAGAGTATCGATTCATTTAACTACACTATAACCTACGTAAGTATGTGTGCATGAATGTTTGTCTAACGCTAGATCTATTTCTTTGGAATTTAGAACATCTTCCTTACCTTAAATTAGGTGCCTTAAATTAAATTTGTAAGAACTTGAAATTGTAAGGATTTTTCTGTATTGCTTAGATTTTTTTTCTTACTGTTATTGAAAGGATAGCATCTTCTCAATAATTGACCAGTTTTTCTCAGCACTTTGACTTTCAAATGAATGTGGAGGGTAGATTTCTCCTAGAAACACAGGGAAGTATTTTATGAAATGTTATCATTTAGCTTTTTTACTGCTTCTTAGTGGGAAAAATGGTGAAGGCAAGAGATATGGAAGGTAGAGAAAAATTGATGGGTGAAGGGAAAAAAATGGAGTGGTAAAGTAAAACAAATAACTTAATTAGAACGTAAAATAGAAAAAAAAAAAAAGACTACCTCTTGACAAAATATGGGGAGCTCTATATGCAAGGTGAGAAACCTGGTTGAAATAATGAGTTCATATTATGCTGCTAATTGCATTTTAGCTGTAAGGCTGTAATGCACCTTAAATTTATTTTGGTTTTGTTTTCTTTGCCTAGCAATGAGATTAAGTGGGTGTGATCACTTGTTGGAGCTGGCTTCCCTTTGTCTTATTTACTTAGCATACAAAAATAATTTTCAGCCAGAGCCACAGCTCTGGGAAACTTGCATCGTTTGCCCATCTCCTGGATATGAAACTGAGAATAAGTTTCATGGAGATTAGGCATCATTGTATAATGCTATAGTCTGATTCAAAAGTCTTCAGAAATAACTGCAGACTTTTAAGTTAGATCAGATCGTGTAGTCTATAAAATAAAAACATTGAGAACATGTTTTGTTTTGTTTTGTTTTGTTTTGTTTTTTTTTTTTTTTTTTTTTTTTTTTTTTTTTTTTAGGAAAGGTATATGGCTTCTTCAAAGGGAAGTCCTGATTCAGTAGCCTGCTCATGCTCTTGGAGGGTGCCAGTGATCATGTCAATAACAACACGGGTAAAGGATTTCTCTAGGGACATTTCCAAAAGCTGTTGGTAACGTTCCACATCAGAGGTTATTACGGAAACTCAGTTGCCATGGGTTTGGAGGAAAGGGTCACTTCTGGAGTGAAACCTGGTAAAGGGACAGAAAGCAAATAGCTGTCCTTAAAGGTGACTTTTCTGGTTGGACATGGGTCAGCAGTTTGTTCCCTTAGGATCAGTGCTCAAACCAGGTGTGTTCAGCACCTTCATTGATGATGTGGTGGTGGGAGTTTGTAGTGTGATCTCCAAGGCTGCAGCTGGCATGCAGCTCTCTTAGCCAGCCAAACACCACACAGATGATGAGGAGCTTCAGAAGGACCTCAGAAAACTAAGTGTGAGGGTAAAGAGGTGGCAAAGGAGTGCCAGTGCACATAAATATGAACAAGTGCATCTGGAAATACAATAAGCAGGCTCACTGTGTGGTGTTAAATGCAGAGATGGCAGTTACAACTTGGGAAGGAGGTCTTGGCTCTTGCTGGAATCATCAGCTCAGCATGAAGCAGCAGCCAAAACAGCGCTGGGCGTTGTCAGGAAGGAAGGGGGAGGGAATTGTATAGAAGCTCGATGGGCTCACATCTTGAATGTGGTGTACAGTCTACATCTCAAGAAGAATATCGTGCAGCTGGTGTGGAGGAGGGCAATAAAATAATCGAGGGCTTGGAGCAGCTGCTTTGCCAGGAGACACTAAAAAGGTCTGGACTGTTCGGTTTGAAGAGGCAGCTGGATTAGGGGAGACGTGCTCAAGGTTTATGAAATCATAAAAGCCAGTGAATAAGGAAAATACAGAACTGCTCTTCGCAACACTCCACAGCAACTGGGCTCAAGAATATTTGAAGCTAGTAGGAGGTTGGTTTACAGCAGACGAAAGGGTATCTTTACACAGGGGGTCATGAGCTTTGCAACCTCTTGCCATTTGAAGCAATGGAGGCAGAGAGTACCACTAGATTCAGGAAAGAATTAGAGGAATTAATGGGAGGCAGTTCTTTACTAAGATCTGAAGTGGAGTAGTCATGCATGTGTCCTGGAAAATCCTTAAATCAGTCTTTGTGGAAACTTGGAGGATGTGAGAAGAACAGACCACAAAAAGTGGCCAAGCTCACGTTTTCCCTAAATTGCACTGTCCTTTCCAAGGCACTGGACATCATTAGCTTTACCTAGTAGGTATTTTGATGTTCCTAGAAATAAAAATAACTAGATATAATTGGGATGCAAACAAATTTTCAGTTACGCTGCTCTTCTTCTAGACAAATGGCCCACATTTTTAATGTCAGAGTGGCAATGATTTTAGAAAAAAAATATACATTAACTTTATAATGCTGTGCTTTCTCAAGAAACAATACTTCCATGTTCTTTCTATCAGCAAAACTCTTCCCAGATGTTTCTGTGAGATTTATGCTATCCCAGGCCACATCAAATTGCATTTGGAAAAATAAGCCCCTTCTGGTTTTGAAAGCAGCCCAGAATCAAGACCCAAGGGGATTTGAAGCTTGAACTTTTCCTTCAACCTTGAATTTCAGGGACAAGAGGTGTTCAGTTTTAAGGTTATGATTCAGACTACTTTCCACTGAACTGCTTCCAGTCATTCTTAAAACTGAATTGACACAGTCTAACACAAAATCCCCCCTCATTCAAAACAGCTTTTACTCATTTATTTTTTCCATTAGAAGAAAGAGAAACAATATTCAACTAAATGCACTGATGACATGGCAACCACAACATCAGCTGAGGTTTATAACACTATCCCAGCGTTTCATAACAGAGGTTTTCTCTTGCTCCTGTTCATGCTTGCAGCAGAAGTCCCAAGGGCATCCACAAGTATACAGAACGGGGTTGTGAGTTGTTAGTAAAGTTGAGGCAATGGGAAAACAGCTGTGCAGGAAGATACCAAGGTCACTTTGGGAACATTTGCTCAGGAGCTTCTCATAGTGCATGGAGAACACTCAAATACAAAATAGGCATAGAAAAGCTGGCATCAGGGACTAAATGGATCATAAAAAAAAAAATATTTCAAGGAGGGGATAAGTTGTGGAGGACCTGGGAAGTGAAACCAAGAGTGTCATAGGGAGAAGGAAGCCACTGGAACAAGGTGAAGAGAGTTTTGGTGCTGTCAGCCCAACAAGCTAGGAGAAAGGACAGCAACTCTCTGGAGAGCTGCGACTGGTTGTGTTAAGGGCAAGGGGAGGAGCACTGCAATGCTCAAGGCAGGGAATAAGAGTTTCTTCTCTGAAGAGAAGTCTCTAAGAGCTTTTAAGCAAAAAATATTAACAACTTACATCAAGGCAGAGCCTAGATGTGGTACCTCAGCACAAAGCTTGAATGGAAGATGTCCTGCAGACAGAGGATTCATAGCAGGGCAACGATGATGATGGCTTCTGTGGGCATCAAGAAGGTGATCTAAGGAGGGCAGGAATGGGAGATCAGAAAGTCTTTTACAGTTGGGGTGAACTTGGGCCAATGTAGCATAACCACAAGGAAGTATTAAGGACACCAACTGAGATGCAGGCTAGCAAATTTGAGGTATTTCCTGCTTAAATACGTTTGCTTGTGGTAAACTGAGTGATGCTAATATAAGAGTGTGGGCAATGTTTTGTAGAGGTCCTTAAATTCACATCTTCCTATGTAGAGGTCCTTAAATTCACATCTTCCTATCACTCACTTTTAATTCTTAGTTGAGGTACTGCTTACAGCCCTGGCCCTTCAGGGAGTTCTCAAAGCTTCACACCTCAAGGGGTTGGGGATGCATCTCAGTAGACCAATTGTTAACAGTTTCCAGACAATTTTTAAGTTCCTTATCTATCTATCTATCTATCTGTCTATCTATCTATTTATCTTAAATATAGATATGTAATAATTAAGTGCCTTAATAAAGCAAATGATTAATGTACACCATATATCTTGTAAACTGCAACAGTGTAAATTGTATTTTGAATACCTTCAATACATTTTAAACAAAACCTGCTAGAGCACATCTATATGTGTTCCTCATGCAGTCTCCCAAACTTTGTTGCTGTTGTACATCCAAACGTGAGGTTTTGAGCACTTTTGATTACATACAAAGGCTCCCAAGACAGTTCTTAAAATTTATAGCATGACCACAGTATGTGTGTGCAAACGTCATCTGGGAGCAGAGTTTGAGAAGACTGTCCCTGCCATTTCTTCTGTGCAGGTTTCTGTGCTCACTGGCTTTCAGAAGCCGGTCAGAAACTTTCTGGGTGTCTGACTGTTCTCCCAGCAGTTCTTGCCTGAACTAAAAATGATAAAGGTCTAGGACCTGGGCCTCTCAGCAGATGTATCTTCTGGTTCTTCATCAGTCAGGCTCAAGGCAGTCCTTAACTTTCACATATATAAAGAGTTTCTCATTGAGCAACCATGGGTGACCTGCCAGATGGATTTCCCACAATGGAAAATTTTCCAGACCTTCAGAAAAAGTTACCAAACATCTGAGCATATTTAGTAAGTGCCATATCCTATGTCTACACATTTCTATGTAATCTAACCGAGTTGCTCTATACCACAGTTTTCAAATGTTTGGAGGTCAAATTAGACTCCATATACTCTTCCTTGGCTTGCTTCCCTTTTCTTGAGCCAGAAAGAGCAAATGCCACAATACAGGATACGTGACTTCTCCTCCAGTTTTCCAAAATGGAGCACGCCCATATTTGCCTTCCTCTCTGGCAGATGCAGACCCACAAGTCTTCCACCATCATCTGAGTGTTTGTGGTTCTGAAGAATCATTTTAGTGAAGAAGGCAAGGACCATTTTCCTTAGTATTCACAGGTGGAATATATTCACCCCAGAGCAAGAAATAAAGTGTATCTTCAAGTTCTGCAGAGGTTTTGTTCTCTCAATTCAGGTAAGTAATCTTTAGGCTGCCTCACTGTGTGAAAAAATGGAAAAAGTTGAATTACAGCAGTGGTCTCGCAGTGTTGTATTTAACTGTCATCTTATGTGGTCCAGAATGTATGATTTATCTCAGCCCTCTGCAATTGTTAATATTCAGCCCTTTCTCATTCAGTTAGAGTATAGCAAGAGAAGGTGATTAAAAACTTCTTTCTTTTGTTTTCTTACAGTACCTTCCCACTGGAATAATTCTGGAGACACAGTATCTTGGCACCATACTTGTAGTCTGAAATGACTTTCCATTTCAGAGGCAGGATTGCTGACGCAGTGCTATTTTCTGTTCCTTTAAAGGCTACCTGCTCCCATGCTGGTGCTCTAACCCAGGTCTGGTTTGCTTCTGCACCAGCGGCACCTCAAGCAGGCTCCATGCTCTCGAGAGCACATTTGGAGACTTGGGTAAGCTGATGCAGAGAACCTGGAAGGTCGATGCTCTCTAGCCTTACAAATGGCTCCAGATTTTACCACATACATTTGCTGTCAGAAGCATATTTTTACTTGGCAGAGGCAGAATCTCCAGGGGATGATTTGCAGTTGATGGGACTGGCAAGTTCCTGCTGTAAGTGTTGGAGCAAGGGGATTAAGCAGCTCTCTGTCCTTGCAGCTATAAAATCTGAACATTCATCAGATACGTTGTTTTGTGGGTTTGAACCCAGCCTCATAAACCTGATTTCTTTTTCAGGAATAAGATCTTCCTTATTAAACATCTTTCTAGTAACCAATGCAAACAAAGCACACAGTTCAGCTTGGTGAGTTTAAATCTTTATAAGCCTTGAATTTGCTTATTAAACTAACACAAAATCATAATTAAGTTTAACGGGAATCCCCATGTATGAACAGTCTAGAAGAACATATTTAAAGTCACAGAAATGATTATCTCAAGGCAGACTGTCCTAGGTAAGTGCACTCTTTCATACAAGTACGGGCATAGAGAAAAAAGTATGTGTGTTTGGGAATACAGCCTCTCCATGGGGAACTCTGCCAGTGCACTATCGTAATCCTCTTGATCATTATGTGTAGACAGCGTGCAGATAGCAGTCAGAGAGATGGGGATGGAATAGGCACTTGGCTGAGAATATTTGAAAATAGGATCACAGTAAAATATAACCAAAGAAGAAATGTGCTGGTATTCTTCAGGGACTGAATCTCTTATTAGTGATTCACTGTAGTTCTGCCTCCTTCAGCCCCTTCTTGATTTTGGGGGAAAAAAGAAGAGTGAGCCCTTGTTAATACAGTTTTAAAAGCACATGACTTTGAAATGACAGGACGAAGCTATCATTTCCCCAGCCTCCTGGATTATGCAGCAAGGATGGATGGTGCGAGGTGTGTGACAGGAGGAGGGAGTGGATTGCAGAGGGAACAGTGAGATTTGCTCTGCTTGCCACCTGCCTGTGTCATCCCATTCTTCCCTTTGCTCCCCCAAGTCAGAATGCAACTGGCAGTCAACGCTCCGGTAAAGGTCAGGGCTGAAGAAGCTCTTGGATTAAGTTTCATGTCCACTAGAGAAGCCAGCAGTGATGGCTCAGGAAGACTTTGACCTTTCTATAGGAGCTCACTCAACAACGTAGTTAATTACTTTGCCTGCCAACACTGATGACTGTTTATCATTCGTTTAGGTCTGGGCTTCCACCCACTCTGACAAAGGCTCACACTGCATCCATTTAAAGTGACAGTTGTCAGACAATCTAGTTTTGCTTATTTAAGAGAACAGGGATTTTTCACACACCCCACACCCGCCTTTTTAAAAAAAAATAAAAATTATTTATTCCTTTCCTTCTCAAAAGACATGAGGTGAGCTGGAGTGAGCTGGAGGCTTTATAGGTCTTGGACAAATGACTGGAGAACAGTTCATTTGAGGAAATGCTCAGGATGAAGCATGGAAAGATACAGAGGTTTTGTAGGACCATAAGCAGCTATTTGGTAAATGTGAGTCAGCATTACTAGGAAGGAAACTGAGGCACAAGTTGTGTGACAGTATGAGACCGAATGGCTGCCTGAACCTTACAACTCCCCACAATCAGAGTTTAGCAGTTTTTGACTTAAAAAGAGAGGTGAGGAATATTTTTTCCAGCAGCCTTGCCTAGTGGTGTCTCAAAGCTGAAAGCCTACAAATGGCTTGAGCCCCAGAAATGCTAAGATGGAGCAATCTGAGATTTCTGTTAAGTGATCTGAGCACTTGGGCAGAAGAAGCGGATGTTCAGATAAAGCAAAGAGCAGCTGTTTACATGCAGTCATAAAGCAAACTCACCCATGCAGCTACCTGCCCATTTAATTGGTCAGAGACACCCAGAGATGCTTGGGATCCTTATCCCTACAAAGTGGGAAGGCATGCGCTCCTGGCAAACAGCCAGATACTCAGTCCTTGGGGTTTTCAGTGGGAAGACAATGCCTTAGCACACACCCCCCACACCGCCCCCCCATCTTTAAGGAAAGCAGCCAACACAAGAAGTAACTCTGAAAGTGTCATTCAAGACAGGTTCTCTGAGATGTTTCTCTGTGAATGTCTGGAAGGTGTCTCTGTCACACGCTGAGAAGGGTCGTACACATGCACCACCTAGTTACTACAGACCAGGGGGCTGTATGTGGGCACTGTGTGCAACATCAAAAAACTGGAAGCAGACCAATAATGCCAGCTCTAGAAATGTTAGAGCCTCTCCAATATCAGGGATGTTCCCTATAACCTGTCATTCACAGTTTCAGATTTCACCATTTTTCCTGAGGGCTTTGGCGTTTTCCAGATGCTGAGTTGGGCGTGGACCTTTGAAAGCCCAGTGGCACTTGGCCTCCCTAATTTATCTTCCACATTTTTCGCAATGACCCTGACTCCTGTGTTGTGCAAAACACTTTCTGCATGTGCCCGAAGCCCAGGCTGAAGGGGCTTGGCAGAGTGACCTGCAGTATGTGGGCTGGTGAATTGATGCCTCAGAAGCCCAGAGCCGCAGACCCGCATGGTGCTCAGCCCCACTGCTCACCATGCCCTGCACCGGCCATCCGCAGGGTGCAATTCACCCGTTGCGTGGTAAAAGCTCACACATGCCTGATGCCCTGTTTTAAAGACTTAAATTGAGTGTTTGTGGCATGTGGAACTCCTGAATCTGCCAGCTGCGGCTACTTTAATCCATAGTAAGGCAGTTTTGCTCTTGACAACTGCCTCATTCACTGCCCAAGTCAGCTTTATTCTTCATTCAGCATTTTAAAAGATGAAAATTGTAACTGCAGTGGGAGAGAGCCTGGTGCTTTTTGCCTTAGAAGATGAGAGAATTCTGCCATTAGATGCATCATACAAACTGGGCGACTTCTGAAGAGAAGTTTAATCAGCCTCCAATAACTATCATCCCATGTGGTTAATGGCGAGTTGTGTATAATTAGATTTTAAGACTACAAAAGCAAAGTGTATGCTTCTAATTGCCTGACCAGGCAGAGCAGCTCTGGTCAGTTATGTGAAATCCTGGACGATACCAAGCAGAGCTGACATTAAGAGGAAACACAAATGTTCACACCTTCTTGTCTGAATGCCTGAAGGTGCATGTGATATTAAGTTTGTAAAATATGACTGGCTCTTGGTTCCCAAACTGAGACATCTTTATCTTCCCTGGGTCTAAAGAAGAATCTGGCTGCTAGCCAGAGGTGTCTGTCCACAGGTGAAAATAAGTGCTGCAGTTGTTTTCCTAGGCAGAAAAAATAACTTTTTTTTCATATAATACTAAAATGGCTTGTGATATTCTGTGTTCTTTAGACTAACACTGATATGCCAGAGAGATCAAAGCACTGCAGTATATTTTATCAACTTGCCTGCATTCTGAATCTATGAAATTGTATTTTCTGTTGTTCTTATTCAATTTATGATTTATTTTTCTCCCAGTATAAATCAGTTTCTGTTCTATGGATTCATGGCAGGTATTCCATCTTGTTTTCTCAATATGCTATGTCTAGAACAAATATCTAGTCAGTCATGGACAAATAAAATATTAATCATACGTGTTTGAAGGTATGTTGCTATAGCAATTCCTTTCGTGCTAGGAAAAATCAGCATATAGCAGGCCAAGGATATGAGAACAGTAGGAATTACAAAGCTATAACGGCACTATTAACACATTACTGCATTGTAATGATATTATTTCCTAACTATTTGAGTCCCCAGCTGGCTAATTTTCAAGATAGAATTCTTCAGCAGGGATTTCATAAATGACTCCAACACAAAAGACACTTGCAATATGAAGAAGACATTAAGCAATCTGAAGAAAACATTTTTAAAAAGAAAGCAGACAAATGTGCAAAATATCTTCTGTTCATGACTTACCAGATCCCCTCTCTTCCCTATTCCAATGGGATCTACCCTGAGGGGCTGCATATGACAGGGCTGAACGGAGGAGATTAGCAAGACCCAGCTTAAAAAGAAATGCTGTGAGTTTAGCATGGAAAGCTGCAGAGCAGGAAAGCTGGGAGAGCTAGCAGAAGAAGATATGGAAATGTAATTTCATCTTGTATTACGGATCTAACTGGGAAATTTTAAAACCAAAGCAGAAAAGACATTGCGTCCGAGAGGACTGTAATTATCTGGGGGAGAAAAGAAGCTGTAAGTTATGGTCCAGTTCATGTCTGAAAAAAGAATGCAATGGTAAATTGACCTGATTGGGAATATGGGCTGAAGCATAGCGTGAAAGAGGAGCTAGTCAGACACGGATAAACTTCGCCTGCATTAAGGCTGCTAATCCTCTGGGTGTATTACTATTGCCTTCCTGGGGGGAAGGTAGGTCAGCTTCAAGTAATCCCACTTTTAGCATTTAACTCTTCCAGTTTGATGCTTTTCTAATGTAGATGTTTGCATTACGTCGCAAAACGTCATGACTTGCCTAGAACGGATCTTGCCTTGCTGTGCTCTGTGCTTTAAATATTAAAGTTTTGAGGCCAAACTACCTTAATTTCACTTTTCCAATACATTCTTTAAAGCTAAGGAAACAAAGATCCTGCAAAGGAACAAACACTGTGGTAGGCCTTTGGATTTGTTGCATTGATTTAGTGTCTGGATGAACCAGAAAAAACATTTATATCTGAATGGATGGGATCAAACAGCAAGGATCAGAGGGAGCTAGCTATGCATCATGCACATCCCTTCTTTTTAATTAAAGACAAACACAAGCCTTCAAGAAAAAGAAGCAGCAGTTGAAATAGGTATTAAGTTTAATAACAAACAACCTTTGCAGAGATGGATCATTTTCTCACTGTTTTGTTATACAGCAAAGTGACAGTAAAAAGCAAGAAAAGGAAACCCAGGAGAATTTAACCTGTTAAAGGAAAAAGAAAGCAGAAAGAGCCTACTTTTGTTGAACACGCTTTCCAAAGCGTGAAAGACGGTTTTTAAAAGGAGGGGCAGAAGGAAGCAGATAGATGGAAAAAAGAAAAATAAAAAAGAAAAATAAAAAAGAGTTTAAGAGGACATACTTCCTATTTTGCTCTCCTTGGGAAGTGTGTGAAAAGAAGCTAAACAGACTGCTTAATTTAAACTGTGACGGCAAGAAGTACATCAGGAAAATAGAGATACCTGGACATTTGGAAAGGAACAGCTGTGCTTCACCACTGAATCCTTCTGGTAAGCTGCGCCCAGATTTCACTTGCCAGTTACCTAAGAGCCAAAATCCAAATACCTGAAAAAAATTTAGAGCTATCAGCAGCATCTAGCAGTGGTATAGCATGAGACCAGGCTGCAGTGCAGAACAAAACTTTTTGGTGTTGTATAGTGCCAAGCTTGTGGCAAGAAACTGTGATACCACAAATGTGTGGCCTTTCTGTAAAGGAAAACCTCTCAGCACCCAGAAAGTATTGGTTACACAAAAAAGGTTATGGAAGTGCCAAGCATAATTATGAATAAAGTGGTTGATATTAAGGATTGGAATTTTGCAAGCGGTCCTGGCTGGTGAAACATCTGTGATCAGGGTCTGCACCACTGGGGAGGTGAGTGTGCACAGCACAGGTACATTCATGTAAAAACAGTAGGGTTGGCTGCATTAGGAATCTCATTACTGCTGCATACATACATATATTATTACTGTTTATATATATATATATGAATAGTGACTGTGGTGCCTATAAGTACAACACACACACGTATACATATATATAGTCATTAGATGTGAGCTGAGATTTTCTGATGATATCTTCCCAACAACTTTTCCCAAAACTTTGGAAAATATTAATATTTTCCAAATTTAAAAATGTTAGGTACCTAGATGAATCTTGTATAGAAAGCAGAACCTGTGCAAGAGGCTATTCCTACCTCTCTCTCAGTTATCCTACCTCTCTCTCCAAGTCGGTTCCAAATGTCTTGAGAATGCAACTTTTCCATTTTTATTAGAGGGCCATTTCCATTCCTTGGGAAACTAATTTTTACTGATCTCCTGAATGCTCCTTTAAATCAGGGTTCTGCTACTGCACCTAACCTAATGCTGCATCCTTTTGAAGGGATACGCAGACACAGACAGGACACAGGGTGAAAATGCAAAGCACTGGGGAAGGCGTCCAGCCCAAGCACACATCTACTGCACTGTCATTGCTTTGTTGGGTGTCTGGTCTCCAGTGAGTTACGCTGGACCCGATGGACCAGCTGTCTATTGACATTGCCCCTTCAAAGGCTCCGCTCTTTAGGAGCCCTTTGGAACTAATGAACAGAAAAATCTGGTTCCACTGCAAGTCTGGAGAATTTTGCCACTGACTTCACTAAAGCCAGGATTTCACCTTCTATGTTTGTTCAAGAAAGAACTGGGCCCTTTAACTGTGATACACCCATTCTGTCACTGCCCCTCCCCCCTTCCCGCGGCTGTGGTTGCCCACAAATGCCCGCGCTCAGTGCCAGGCACAGCGGATGCTCTTTATTTATCCCAGCTCAGCTGTGTGCTAAGTGAGATGGGCCAGCCTGTCTCATCACAAATGGCCTTTTAATGAACTAGTCAAGATTTAAATTGTCCAAGAACCTGGGAAAAAAAGCATTTTAAATTTAAGATCCTTTTAGGCAATTGAAACCTGACATATTGCCATTGAAAACAGGCCAGGGGAAAAGCAATTCCACCTCGAGATTCACCACTTACAGGGAGGGATAATGGCATTTCAGGCACCCCAGGTACTGCAGCCCTCAGAGGGTGCACGGATGTCAGCTTTGCCAACTGATCCTGCCTGTGCGGCATCCCGAGTCGATCCTCCAGGCAGGAGAGAGTGCTTGGTCACCAAACTGGATTACTCTGTTTTGGGCCGGTGCCAATTCAAAATGTGGGGGCTGAGGTGAGTGAGAGAGAAAGCAAGGGGGAAGATTTCCACAGCTGAAGGGATTTGTTTCACTGGACTAAATACTTTTATTTCTGCTTTTGTTCTGTTACATTTTTTTTTAGATGTGATCTGAATTATTTCTATTTGAAAACAAATCCAGTTGAATATCTTAATATTCTATATATGCAGTGTTTGCAAACTAACAAGTAATCTGCCATTCAGAATTTGCTAAATATCCTATCAAGAATGTACTTAAGAAAAAAAAAAAATATTGCTGAGCTGCATTGCTCTGCAGTAATGGAAAATTTCCATGGCCTTTCCACTTACCTCTTGCATGGCACCAAAAGGCTGAAGCATTAAATAATTACTTATATCATACTGAAAAACTACATGATGAGGCCCTGAAAAAACATCTTTGTGAAAAATTCCTTGCTCATTAAAAAAGTCGTAAAGTCAACACCTAGCCACAAATATATCGCTCGTGTGCTTGAACCTGGGGTGCCATGTCAGGGGCAGGATTGCTGCGTACCCAGGGGAGCCAGGCTGCTCCTGCCCCCCGGCGCTTACATCTCAGCATCCTTACGCTAGAGATTACAATTGGGTGTGTTTTTCAGCTTAGGTCTATCTGCCTGTTACTGATGTTCGCAGTTTTGATAAGCCTAAGCAAAGCATATGTTGGATGCTTAGTTCCGTATGGATGTGTGGGAGGATCAGCACCATCCCTGAGTTCTTTGCTTTGCACATGATCTGGCTGCACAGGTTGGGCTGGCCGCATCGCAAAAATCTCACAGGCAGCTCAGGAGTGAAGGGCTGGAAACAACCACCTGGTTTGCTGGAGCACTGGACTGGAGGAGCTGCAAAAGGCTGGCACCGGCTGCCAGGATGCTGGGGCGGCTGTTCTGTCAAAGCTCGTGAAGGCTCAGAAGGGAGACCTGGTCTTCATCACACCCACTGCTGCTGCCTCTGAGAGCTTGCAATCTATTCACCTTATCCTTTACAACTAAATCTACACGTGTAGTTGAGATTAGTTAATGGAAAAATGTGGAGTGCTGTGTTTTAGCCAAAGCAGCAGCCTTCGGGAGGCAAGGCAGCTCTGCTCTGGTGTCCTCTGCAGGAACAGCGCTCAGCTGGCCAGTGCCACGAGTCCCCTGAAACTCATCTCCCTCCACAGTCACCCCCTAACACTGCCCAGGGCGGCAGGTTAAAACACCCAGGGGAATTAAATTCTTAACTTCTCCATTATTTTTTCAGAAAAATGCAGTTATTTGTGGCATACTGACAGGCACAGCTGTCCGACAGTGGAAGACGCATGAAGCTGGCTTGTGAAAGGGTCAGTGAGGAGGGTGGGAGGCCGGTGGGACTGGACCAGTGATGCTGGTGGCTTGTTGTGGCTCATAGCACCTGTTCAGATGGAGAATTGTTTGCCTCCAGGTGATTACACAAACACTTGTTTTTATCTGCCTTTACTTCTTATTCTGTGTCTTTTGTAGAACTCTGTTAAATGTCCTTTTCACACAGCACTCAGCTCTCGTGCATGACAGTCCTTCTGTGCACCAAGTGACCTTCCAGAGCTGGAAAGAGCAGCCACCTGAAATAATGAAAAGGGTTTAAATCATTAGTCAGCCTTGTTATGCTGTCTTGTGTTTGGGCCAGTAGCGTAAACTCACCTCACTGTTTTTGAAGCTTTTCTTACAGAATGCTAGAAAATGACTTTGTTTTAAAAGCAACTATCATTTGCATGCTATCCTCTGAGCCTTGAGCTTTGAAAAATAGCAGTGTCACAGAATCACAGCAAATGGGGAGATGTGGAGACCTCTACATGGTTTAATATTAATTTCTGCACTACATAATTTTATTTATTAAATTTTCTCTCTCTAATGAATTTTCTATTCCTTTCCATGCACTGAAGTATTTATAAATCTAGAAAGCCTAATGCTGTATTTCACCTTGGTGTTATGCTTCTGTGCTATTAGTACAGAAATGGAGGATCTGAAATTGGTCAGAATAGCTAGATATTGCCTTTATATGTTTCCACCCAGGCCACAAAAGCAAACTGCTGACCTTCAGTGCCCTAAGGACTAAGGACCTCTATTCCCAAAAGCCATTTCTCCATTTTTTAAGCTTGTACATATTTGTGGCTCTAAATTTTGACATTTATAAATGTATGAAGGATATTTTGTCTAGGTTGTTTCATCCCAAATCTGGATATCCATGTCCTTAGAAAGCTTGAAAGCTAAATAATTAAAATATAGTAATGGATCTAAAACACTGACCAGAGTTTTTAGGTACAATTATCAGAAATAAACTGGTTTCTAGTGGAAGATTCCTCGGATTTTCTGTTGCTGTTATAATTTGTACTCCCATGTAATATTTGGAGGCAAGTCTCATGGCTTTGAGACTGACTTATTCCAAATAGCAATGACAAGGTTTTATGGATCTGAAAACAAGTCAGTTTGAATTGAGTTAAATTTGCAGTGATGCCAGCACTCGGTCTCTGAATGTTAACTCATGGGGAACAATGAACTTGTCTTATTGCACTTCAAAATTAAATAATTAAAAACAATCCTCCACCCCACCCCCACCCCCCACCCCCCATTTCTTTACGGTTAATAATTATAATAACATACTCAGATGCAGGCAGTGTTATTATCTGATAATGCCTGAAATTTGAAATGGGCCTATTAGCCACCCGAGGCGAAACATAATTGCCCAGTTTTTGTGCACTATCAGATGGCAGATGATGTTGCTGAATGTTATTACTTAAGTATTTCAATTTTTCATATGGTGGAGAAATTAAATTTCAACTGTGTACTGCAGCAAAACACTCTGGTTTGAGGGGTGCTCTATTTGTGAAATGTTGTGATTCTGGTACTCTTACCCCTATGGCCTTTGGTGAAATTGTGCTTTGACAGTTTAATTAAAGCTGAAGAATATCTTTGCTGAGAACTCTAAGACAGTAGATATTGTAGTGCGTATTTGCACTCCCAAATAGCAATAACCCTGTGTCAGCTTTCCTAAGCGTGAGGCTTGCATCTGTCTCATGGCTGGACTCTTCGCTCATTGATGTAGAGACATTACACACGTCTAGTGTTAGCCACCGCAAGTGAAATCCTCCCTGGGGTGGTGGAAGCCAAGAAATTTGCTGGAGCAAGGACTTTTCCTTGTCTGTGCTCCAGAGTGTGCACGGTCTCATGCAGGAGGACGAGCGGGTTCACTCCTTTTCACCCATTGCTACTGAGAAAAAAATGCATACGTTCATTAATTACTAAATCCTGAGGCGGCAGACACCAGCCGCCTGACCTTCAGCTCAGAGATGACTGAGCTGCCATGGGCTAAAGGGTGCTTCATTTTACTAATGGGGGAATATTTTTATTTATTTTTCTGTTAGCTTTTTCCATTTCTTCAGGAGAAATCTATTTTGTCCAAGTTTGAGTTCTTCTTGCAACATGATTTAAATGCTCAAATGCAATTCTCAGCTCTGGCTGCTATTTTATTCCACCCCCCCCCCCCCCCCCCCCCCCCCCCCCCGAGCAGGTTTGCATAGATCTGATTTAAAGCTCTGGAGACCTCAGAAGATGGGAAACCAGCTCATGGCTCCATAGCTGGGAGGTGTTGTGGCACTGTGGGAATAAAAGCCAGTGAGACTGTGAGACTAATAAATCCTGCTGGTGTGGCTCAGAATGGAAGTCACTTGCAAAAAACAGGGGTGCAGCTTGAATAACTCTGTGCTACCCCAAAACCTTTGGGACTTCCTCCCAGTGGAAGAAGTCTGTTAATACTGGCTAGGCAGAGTAGATTTGGGGGCTTAATATATCAGCCTCACCTACAACAGCAAGGAGAAACTGTGCTTTCCAATAGTCAGAACGTACATGTACTTAGCATCCTTGTGCTGCTGCCTGAGGCAGGCATGACACAGTAGTTACTCCAATCTGTTGTAAGAATGCTGTGCTTTCGTAGTACAGCTGAGAGTTGCGCTCTTTAGAGAACTGACTTTTTAAGAATTTTCTGGCTTTTAACTAAGGTTATGGTCAGTTCATCCATGTAAACCTGCCAGATGCTGCGATTCCCTCTACAACATCCCAGTTACATGATACTCACTCACAAGTGAAGGGCTGATTGTTGAGTGGGGTAGAGTCTCCTGCAAAATTAACTCTGCCTGCAGCTCCTCTGCCTTTCCCTTCCCTTGAAAGGAAAAAAAAGCCCACCATAATCACCCCAAAAAGATGCTTGAATTTATTTCTTTTGGAGAAACTCATATTATAATGCTCAATTTTTGTCTAAAAATGCTAATTGAGGAAAATATTGCTGAATATGAAAATATTTCGGTTTCTTCCCCCTTCCCAGATGCTTTGGTGAACTGTTCTTCATCCAGATAGGTGCATTAATAGTAATTAGTGAATTTGCTTATGAATCTTATGAATCCATGAATCAAGGGTTCAAATAAACCAGTGATCTTTAGCACCAGTTAACAGAGAAAGCCCGATGCTGACCTAAAATGGTGTTTGTTTAATGCCAAGCTGCAGGACGTGGCAAGCCTGGCTGCACTTCAGGCGAGCTCAGTGGAGGAGGGCAGGAAGGCCAGCATCCTTCGGGCTCCCGGGAAGGCCAGCATCCTTCGGGCTCCCGGGAAGGCCAGCATCCTTCGGGCTCCATGAGCGCTGCTCGGGGCGGAGGCGAGGCTTGTGCCAGGGAGCTCAGCGCAGGAACGGCAATGGCCAAAGGCAGCCTGGAAACAAAGAGGAACACCCTGGCTCTGATTTGGTTGTTGGTTTTTTGGGGTTTTTTGGTTGTTTTTTCTGGGGGGGGGGGAGGTTGGTTTGGTTTTTGTGTTTTTTTTTTTCCACTCAGTGAAACCATGATTAGGAAATCCTGAGAAGAGGCGTTCAAAAGCAGCCAATAGAGCATTAGGACTGAACGGCAGAGTGGGGAGAACCAACTTATCTTTTCACCTTTCCTCTGTGGCAACAGCTGATGTACTGAGCCCTTGACTGACACCCAGCCGTAAGTGAGGAAGCAGCAGAGAGTTGCGTTACTGATTCAGTGCGCTGAAAGGTCTTCCTTTTGCTGTTGGGATGTGTGTACAGCATATGCATAAGACTGTGAGCAAAATGCTTCCCCCCCCCCCCCCCCCCCCCCAAGAATTCCTCAAAGAGCATCCTTCAGCTAGAAGAGAGTGTTTTCTTTCTGATGTGGGGAGAAAAATTACTGTATTTCTGCATAATGGAATTATACTCATAAGCTCTTTTAAAATGGGGAAGACTTACATTTGGAAGGGTGGGGGTAGGATATGAAGGAAGACAGAACCCCACTATATTTTGTTGCTTTTTAGCGTTAATGCACTCGAGTTGAAACTCCATTGAATTACGCAGGATAAGATGAATTTTGGATCTGAACCAAGTTTCCAGTTTTAAGAACAAAATGCAATGTCTCTAGCAGGTCATAAGCAAATACAGTCTTTCCTTTTTCCTTTGTAATTCTTTGTCCCATACTTGGGATGAGTTTTGGTGACCTGGGCAGGTAAAGTGCATGCTTGATGATGTTTTTGTCTATAAAACTCTGGACTTTGGGAAAATAAGTATAGCAGTCTCCAGTTCCTGTAAACACAAGGATGTCCCCCCCCAAATACAGGGCACACAAGAGAGAAGGAGCTTTATTTGCCTTTCAGCTCACTGGGACTCAGTGTAATGCTGGGAAAAATCCTGCTCTGAGGTCCTAACTCTTCTCTCAGGGCATCAATAGAAATACAAAGAGCTTCACTCAATTCTTTCAGGAGATGTAGACAGCAGCCTGGATACTGAGTGTGACAGGTCTGCAAAGTTCCCAGCTCCTGCTGGCCTCCTTCCCCTGGACCTTTTCCTAGTCCCTGCAAAATGGGGAAGAACAGAACTGCCGGGGGTCAGGCTCCCCTCACCTCAAAAGCAGAGCTTTGGAAATGGAAGAGCAGACTAACTTACAAGCTGCGAACAGATGAACAGTTAGTAACTCAAATTCATTTTTAATATTCATCTCCCAATTGTTTTGGAGAGGGGGTTAACAAGACTGCTCAAAAATTCTGTCTGAATGCAGCGTCACCGACTGTGCTTGGGCAAAGCTGCTGCCAAGCCTGCCAGCAGCCCTTCGCAGCGCATCAAGCCCCCCGAGTGGCACGGCTTCCTCTCGGCAAGGGCGTCTGATAGTCCACAGACTTCAGTGCCAGAACTGGAAAACAGTAAAATAAACGATAAGCTATAAAGCAAAAAGCAAAATATAACAAAAGAAAAAGAAAAAAGAAAAAGAAAGAAAAAGAAAAAAATGTATTCATTGTAATTGAGTCAGCTTGTTGAGGGACATAAAAATCTAATCAATTGTTTTTGCATAACAATCAGTTGTCATGTTGGGCTCTAATTGAGCAGCCAGATGGAGCCTTGTGGCTGTAGACTGTAGCAGTAGTATTCCTGGGACACACAAAACCACATGAGGCGACGAACATTAGGTTCATCTTTCTATTAACGTGTAAGGAGAGCTCTGCTTAACAGGCAAACCCAGATTTCCCAAACCAAACATATTCAGCTCCATGTGCTTCTCTCCCGTACATAGCAGAGAGAAACCTTTCTTTTAATGGGTCCTCTCTGGGCTTACAGGCATTGCCGAGTGCTCTGAAGCTGGGGCACGGGTGGCTACCAAATGCCCAGGCGATGTGAAGGATCTACAGGAACTTAATTTCCTTCCTAGTATTTTTGTATGTGCTCCATATGCATGGCACGTTTAAAAGGACACTGACGAGACATTTTTCATAAACATTCTGTTCCTTAATGTTTATATAAAGCTTCTTGGGAAAACTGAAACTGAAATCCATTTCTTGAGTGAATTGGGTTTCTCCTCCATCTGGGTACTTTGGTTTACTTGGCTGTGGGCTTACTATTAACAGCAGAAACAAGTGATACTGAGGAACCCAGAGTATTGAACGATTTATCCCTAAAATTAACAATACTGGGTACAGGGTATTACTTGTGTTTTATGCAAAAAAAAAGCAAGTCCCATTTTGGGTCTACAACGCTTGGCAGCATTCTGCCAAAGAGGATATTGAATCAAATATAGTTAAGAAATAAATACGACCAATCAAACCCTTTTGGCCTAAATACAAATGGGGTTTCCTTCCCTTTCTGTGCTCCCCAGCATCTTCCCAGTCCAATAAACTTCATTGCCTTGGGAAAGGGATCAGCAGAGCCACGGCAACACCTCATTTTATTTAAATATATCTGCTCGTTGACAGGTGGGCAAGTAGGCAACAGTTTTGACTCAGAGATCTGGGAAAGGAATTGAACTTGCTGATTCTGTTTCTTGCATTCAATAATAACTAAAGCAGTAATAATAACTCCCCTATGATTTAGTGGCCCCTCTCTTCAATGGAGGAGAACTGCTAAGGGCAGCTACCACTGCTGCACTGTGTGAGTTTAGCATGATGCCCATGGGGATGTGGTGCTCAGTCGTGACTTTGCAGTGACCATGTGCTTTGCACACCTGCCATGGGCACCCACCGTTCCCCTGAAGCTCTGCTCAGCCTGCCACATCAACCCTTCATGGGTAGGTGTCAACCTTTGCTTTGTTTTATTGAATTACTTGGCTGCAATTAAGATCTATTATCTTCATTGTGAAAGCTTTTTTTTTGCATTCTCCCTCTCAGGTAGTCTTTGGATGACACTTCTTGCTGCTTTTGACTTATTTTCACAGTTCTTTCTCATTTATTTTCCCTTTTGTCATCTGCTATTCTGACTCCTAGTTTCATGGATGTGCAGAATACTTCTTAACAGCTGTCATATTCCTTCTCCTCTCCCCTCCTACTTCTCATAGCTGAAGATCCCAGCTACAAATACCTTTTTTTAGGCTACAGGTATATGCTCCGGGGACTACACAACAGGTAGTAAGGATTAGTCCATGACTTGCTTTCATTGCTATAAACCAGTATTTGATAACCACTTGAAAACCTGAAGTTATTCTGAAGATTCCTCACTTTCCAGAAACGACCTTCATGTCACTTCTTGGAAATTTCTCTACATTCCCTTTCACTGCAATTTGAACAGTTATAATTCTGCCTGATCCACCTTCAGGCTTCCTGCTAGAAGCATGCTAAAAAAGGATTTGTTTGAATTGTTTTCTATTTTATATATATCACTGTATTGAAGTACTATATATTACTATTTTGTAGTAATTATAATACTAAATTAAAACAATGCATTGATAACAGCAAGTAATACTTAGCACATTTTCAATTAATAGCCTGTGTGAAAATGGATTCATTGTCAAAGAGATGGAACCTTATTATTATCTAGTCATTTCTTAATGATTGAGCTAAAATGAATGAGTCAGTGCTTTGTTCCTCTGAGAAATCATCAAAAAAGATTTCCTCACATCTCAACTAAGGAATTCAAACCTTCCACATACCTGCAGGAAGGCTGCCTCTTTTTCAGGATTTCTTTCCCCATATGTACTTCTGAAACAGCTGAAAAACTCTCTTTCCTTCTACCCTGAGCAAGCGTACTTAGGCACAGGTGCCAGAAATCCACCAGTCCTTTGTCAATTTGTTTTGGGTTTTTTTTTTGTCTTGGCCAAAACTTCTCAAATGTGAGATGCTACAGTTTGGGTAAAGTGCACACAGTGATTATGAGAGAAAAAAAAATACTTTCTTTTAGAGTGCTGGTGAATGGTTTCATTAATATTAAAATGCTCACAAAGATTTACTTTTTTTCTTCTGAGCTGGGACAGCCCTTCAAAGTAAAAATGCTGGTCCACTGCTATTATGCTGTCATGTTAAAAAAAAAGAAAAAGAGTATTTTCCATTTTAACAACTTCTTGGCTTTTTACCTTACAATTATAGATTTATTATGGCTTTTAATCTCACTTTTTAATGTGCTTTTTATTGTTGAGGATGATAGACCTGAGGGGATTTTTAAACTTGAGTGGATTGTGTGTAAGCCTTTGGGAGTGACCCGTGTGAGCACTGCTGGATGCTGCAGGTAAGCTTGCAACGCCCGGGGTGCAGCCTGTGTGTGGGTGTTGGTGGGACGTGGCAGGAGTGGCTCCAGCCAGCAGCCAGGGACAGAATGAGCCCAGGGTTCGCTGTGTGTTCTGGACCCTCCCTTGGCAGCAGGGTTCTGTTGGGTTTCTTGCTGAGACAGTGAGCAAAGGCACTGGTGAGTGATCCTCTTGCGAGATGGTCCTACTGTGGCTATGTCTTTTTCATCCCAAGCACACCAGGGTGAGATGTTAGACTATGAGTAACCACCCTAGTGCTGTGCACGGAGAATCCAGTCTTCCTACAGTGAAGCCCCTGTAAGGGAGCCAGCCTCTCCCTGCCACATCAGGCTGGAGAGGTATCTGGAAGGTCTGGGAGGTGTCTGGTGTCCACATCTAGGTTCTTGGGGCTGTCCTTTGTCATACCTGCAAAAGAAGCAGTAATCCTGTCCTAACAATGTCTCTTTCTGAAGAAGTCTGAGGTCATGTGTCATGTGCCTGTCCCATGCTGCTATGTGGACTCTGGTCCCACAGCGACAGCCCTGGAGGATCTCAGGATTCATTAATTGTCTGCTGTAATGAGATATCAAACCTAGACTATGGGTCTACAGGTCTATGGGTCATGGGACTTGTTCTGGCATACTGCAAACAGTTTCTTCACGTGTGCAGATTGCAAAGTTTTGTCCATGGGCTTGAGAACCACTTTAAAATGTTGCTTTTATCGATATGTATTTGTTACATCAGTAAAAAACCCACAACATCCAAAGGTGCCTCAGTTTTTGGTGTTGCCTTGGCTTACAGAATGTCATAAAAACAAAGATTGTTGGTATGTACTGGGCCTTAGACCTCATATTCAACCTAATCAGCCTGGCTGAGCCTTGCAAGAACTTCTGAGAATCTCACCTCGCCAAGCTCAGTGTTGGCAGCTGGAGAGAACCGATAGAGAAGCACCAGTGAAGAAGGCTTCTCAGGCGACTGGGAAAGGTACATTCAAATGAATGTCTTGAGCTGGCTGGCTGGAGCCGGAAATTTTCCACTGACATGATTTTTCCCAGGGGAAAAAACCCCAACAATTTTGTGAAAAAACTTTCTCATGGCAAAATTTGTATGTGCAGTTTCTCATTTCCTGGGTGACGGCCGCAGAGAGCAGGCAGGGGATCCTGCCCTGGAACGGAGGGAGGAAGCTGTATCTGTGGCCACCCAGCTGTGGGTCTGCATCTGTCGGATTTAATACGTTTTGCTAGTCAGTAGTGGAAGAGGCAAACCTGAAACATCCAAATAATACACATGCCCAGATTACAACGTAGACTCCTTGCCAGATGTCTGATAACAATCTCCCCAGTCCGTTCGGTCCAATGCTTGAAGCATAAAACAAATTAAGCAAAACTTCCGTCTTCTGTCACTGAAGACCACAAACTGCATCTTGCCACTATCTGGAAATGGAAATTGTATGTGCCTGCGTGTGGCCTATCCCATCTTTATCAATTTCCTCTCTGTGGAGCTGCTTTTTTTGATTAGGTTTTCATTAAAAATCTACTGCAAAACACAGATTTAAACCAAAGGGAAAAACCTGTGTGTGGCATCGGCAGTTTTACTGCTTGAGGAAGAAGGACTTGTGGGCATGGATGCAGCTGAACTTCAGCTTCTGGGTGTTTCTAGGAACCCTGTTCCAGTGAAGCCCCCACCACATTGGTATTGTGATGCCTGCTGCTGTCTCCATCAATGCGTTTTGAGAGTCCTCTATCCTTATCTGCTGCCTACTTGTCGTAGTTTAATGGTTTAACCTCAGTCATGGCTTTAGGATCTGGATTTATTTCATGAGCTGAAATTAAAAAAAAAAAAAAAAAGAATATGCCCTTAGGTAGATCGGAAGCATTCACATCACTTTCCTTGTAATATCATCCTAAAATTACTTCATCCCTAGTGTAACTTTCCCAGAAACTATTTCTTACCTAAATGATCTACATTGCAACATATGCAGGTGTCGGTCAGGCAAAAAAAAAAAAAAGCAATAGCTATAGGTGAGTTCGTATTCCTAGAATATTCCAAATATAAAATTAATATTGTGCAACACGTACACACATACAAAGCAGTAAAAAAAGAACATTAAATTAGTGATTCAAATTCTGTTTCCAATTAAGTTGTTGTATACCCAGAGCAATTCCACAGATTGCTGCATTATTACTTTTGATTTATTCCAGTATAATTAAGGAAAACTTATGTCATCAACTCTAATGGAAGCCACAGTCAGAAAATTTAAACTAGAGAAATATAGTTTAAGGTAGTTTCTAACTGAATGAATTGCAGTATAATTCAGAAGCGGTGATTTAATACTAGTATCCTTTCATTGTCTTACATACCTTTGTATTCTAGGTCTGCATTTCAGTCACAAAACCCCCAAAGTACTAAGACTCAAACAAAAGTATTTTTAATTTTATTTTTGTATTATACACAATGTTTACCTGTCAATCATTCAACAGTTAAACTAGGGTAGCAGACCAGATTTCTAGCAGAACAGACTCAAAGCAGAATGAATAAATTATATCCCATTTAACTTGTTCAAAGTCCAAAATAATCACTTTCTGCTGCCTTTTCCTCATCCTCATCCTTTATTTTCCCGGTACATTTCTCAGTACACATTTTTTCTGTGAGTTATGCCTCCTTATGCCTTCTCAAATCATCATTTTCTTTGCTGTGTTTACCAAGTTGCACTTACCTATCCCTCATTCTGCTAACAACCCCCAAGGACTGCTGCAAACCTGCCAGGCTTATAAAAGTAAGCATCTTTTTGCCATTAATTCTTCATTGCCTATTTGAGGCGGTCAAACCTTACTCCGAATTATTTCAAACACACTCTCACACTTGCTGAGGGATTATTAAACCCTCTGCCCTGCTGCAGGCAACTTTAGATGGCAGTATAAGCATGAGCTGGCATGAGATATTTTGGGTAGTCCCAGAACCTGCACTGTCACCGAGTCTGGCTGAGCATGAAGTGCTGCCTGCACCTCAGTCTCAGCAACCAAATTAAATGTTGCTGCCACTTAGTCGAGCACTGTGCATCCTGCTACAAAATCTAGTAATAAACTAGCCCCCCCAAACTCTATAGTCCTGTATTCCATTTATTTTTATGCAGAGAAGAGGGGAGAAATGCCAAATTCCCAAAGAGAGACTGCTATTTCACTGCAGAAATAATTAGATGGATCTTTCTTGACTTCTGGACTACAGAGTAAAATTCTTCTTCTAGGTAATAGTGCCCTTTGTGCTGTTTTCAAGAGTCTGTGACTGATGTCTCCTTGCAAAGGCAAGCTTCCCTCTGTGATTAAATATTTATCACAGTGAAAGACCAGCAGAAGGACTAAGTGCCTCCAATTAACCATTGTGGAGGTTCATAAGGGACTACAGTACATGTATAAATATTTTAAAAGATCAGGTCAGAGCAATGTCCGTACCAGGCCATCTCCCTGTAGATCTGGGGATGCTGTTTGTCGGAGGCAGGTGCACGTCTGCTTACCAACAAACAACCCCCCACTTTATTTGCTGTGCCTTAGCTATAGATCAGCCAGTAAATTATTGCATTAATCATGCACATGAAGAGCTCTGCTTTGCCTGGTGATTACGAAGGGCAAGCAAAACATAATTAAAGGTGCTGCAATCTGTTTTGTTGGTCCTGGGTATTGTGTTTTGTTGGGTTTTTTTTTTTTGTTTTTTTTTTTTTTTTTTTTTTTTTTTTTGGTTTTTTTTTTTAATTTTCCAGGGTTCACCCACAGGAAGTAAATTCATTTTTAATTCTCTGGACCAAGAGGTGTCTGAATTTATGAGGTTCTTAGCCTTACGGGAGCCCCTGGTGCCTGCTTTCATCGAAAAACAAAAGACAGGACATCTTGCCCCAGGTCTGCTCTCAGGAGTGGTTGGGGGGGGTGGAAGGGGTTGAATAGTGTTCTCCCAGGCTGGCTGCTGACCCAGGGCATGAGCCCGTGCTCCCAGGGGAAGGGTGCCTGGTCCTTGGCTTGTACCTGAGTGAAATGGATGATCAGTAACATCGGAGGGCTTTACAGTTCATGGTCACTCGCAGGTTTTTCCCATCTTTGTGAAGAACAATTCTAATTTGGGGTCCATCTAAAGCCTACAGTTGTGGAATTCATCTGGGCTTGCAGTCTTCTGTCTGCAGTTCTATCCTGGCCACATCTTGTTTGTGGTAGTAGAATGAGCTGTGAGGCAGGGGAAAAAAAAGAGGAAAAAAAAGGAGAAAAAAAAAAGACAAAAGCTGGAGCAGTAACTCTGTTGCAACAGATTTGGATGATCAGAATAATAATTTGTTTTATACTGAACTGTGGTGATGTAAACAAATACTGTTCTGGAGGTGATCAGGAAGCTAATTAATCAACAGTGTATCAAACATATGCCTGAAAATAAAGTATGAAACAAAAAGATTTTTATGCAGTCCTCTGAGATTTGGCAATATGTCTTTATAAGGTGTTACAAAAGCTTACAGCAGTTTAAGGTGTGTGTGAAACAGATTCATTGCTACTAAGACTGGAGCAACGACAGGAATATATTTCAGGAGAGGGTTATACATTGCCAGGGGTTGAATGCTTTTCCTTTAATAATAACAACTCTATTTTCAGTTTCTCCATCCTAGTCATACAGCCATGAGTTTAATTCAAGCTTAGACTCCATATACAGGACCTCTCCAGGCAGGCTTGTGTTTTGGGGTACATCACAAACTTGGAGCAGTACAGGCTCCCCATAGCTATGGCAAAGCCTGAATTAACCCCACTTCAAAGCCCCAGTGGGACCTGCAGGATGCTGTGGAAAGCTCCCTGGGGGTACCCTGCCCTGTGGGAGCCAGACCCACCAGGAGAGGAGCTAAGCTACCGAAGGACATTGTTAGCTGCATTAAGGGGCAGCACCTGGAAGCAGCAGGAGCTCACTCACCTTCCTGAGATCCCACCTGTGGAAAGGAGGCGATTCAGCCTCTGGGCTTCTGGGAGCCCTGGCCTGTCAGCTACAAAAGGGCTGCTGGTGCTCACAGGACCTTTTTGCATGAACCTGCTTTGCAGGCAGGTGCTGAGAGATGTTTCACAGTGTCAGTTGCTTCTGGTGGGTAACAGGCCCCCCATTTCAGCAGGTTTTCATGCAGAAGTGGAGCAGTGTCTTTTTTTCAGGCTATATAAAGAGGGATTCATGGGAATGTGTGTACTCTGAAGCTTAATGAAAAGTCAGGGTGATAAGAAGCGATTGCTAGCATTCCTTCCATTTAGCACAGAGGCATCTTCAGGAGTGGGACCTTCTGAAACAGGGAGGAGTTAAGCTGGTGCTGGAGCTTTTGTGGAGCATCTTTTGTAAACTGTTCTCCTTGCAGCAGAGGCACAGCATTCTTGCCTCCCCTCTGCCATAAGGACCCACGGGGTCTCTGCAGTGCTACTGCTGTGAGTAGAACAGCACCCAGCACCGATGGGGAAACGTGAGGCAGGGCAGGCTAGCAGCACAGGGCTTTGCTTTTACCTGAAGAAAATCCAAACTGCACTGTAATTTCTCCAAGTGGTAGCATTGCACCTCTTTCTGCATTTGTGCAGCCTTGACCAAGCAGAAGCTGCTGTGCTGGTCGGGCCCTCTGCAAGCCACACACAGTAGACGTTGGAAAGGCCAGTGTCTCCTACCTGTATCATATGGGGAAAAAATGAGTTTGCTTAGTTTTAGAACAAAAACCAACCTCAATTACAGCAGAAGGCTATGTAACCATGACACAGAAAGCAGGCTGCAGCAACGTGCGTGGATGGTAAGTAACCTTCTTTTTCATATTTAACAGATGTACCCCTTGCCTCAAAGTTTGGACATGCACATGTTTTGGTAAATGCACATAAATCGGGAGATACCCTCTTCAGAGGTAGTGTGTGCGAGGGCAGGCTTCAACTTTGGGTCATGCTAAAGAGGTTGGGACAAGTGGGCTGCTTTAAAACTCCTGAATAACTTTTTCTGTAAAATACCCAGAGGTGTGCCCCTTCAGCACTCTCATTTCTACGGTCTATTTCTTTAAACACAGGAAACTAAATGCTATGCTGGCAGCCCACGGACTGTAAGGTAAGAGAAAACTGCGCCGCTTAAATGCCCCCAAAGCAATGCGTCCCAGGGCTGCTGGGGGCAGCATCCACTGGGATGGACACTGGATGCTAAGGACCTGGCTGCTCCCAGGTACGGATTCATTAGGTTGTTATTTCTTTGGATGTGTAGGGATACATTTAAACATGTGCTGATCTTGTAACTGTGATGATGATTGTTTTCAGTAAATCTGGCTGAGTGGGGATGTATGAAAACACACTTCAGGTGGCATCTCATTTTACAAGGCTGATAACTACATACCTATGTGAAACACCTTATTGGGATCATTTCTATGTAAATGAGTAACTATCAACACACTTCAAACAGACCATCAAGGCACCTGTAACTAGCCTGGCCAACAAAAAGAAAAGCTTTCCTTTGGATTATGGTCATACTGATAATATCAGAATAATAATTATATTTTTCTCCACAAGTATATATGCCCAGCACTGTGGGAAACCTAAATGTATCAGTCATCTCAAAGGAATCATAATTTACCATTTCAACCCCATTGAATTCTCAGGACCGTATATGGCTGCTACAACCTGAGCATGTTCCTTCTCATCTAAAACTGTTTTGACTTCAGTAGTACCTGGAGATCCTATGCAGGGCTAGGATGATAAACATACTCGAAGATGTGGCCAAGGGCCAAGGAACTGTTGTTTCAATGCTTCTTGCTCCTGCTCTTTGGCAAGGTCTTTAATAAATCTCTGTCTCCCAGGATGGCCACGGTCTTGTCAGCTGTGGGAGTTCACAGCCAGGGAATTAGCCGGGATGAGGGACCAGGGGCGATCTGGGAGAGTTTTCTTTCTGGTTGGAAAGGGAAATATTCTGTAAAACATTCCTGTATTAAGCAAAAAACCCTTCAACTTCTCCCCTCCCTTCCTTTTTGTGTGTGTGTGTTGGGTTTTTTTTTGTTTGGTTTTTTGTTGTTGTTTTTGTTTTGCTGGAAATAATTGTGATGGGAAATTTTCTAAGTTTACTTACATGGGTTAAAGTTCTAAAGAAAGAGGAGATACATAGTGACAGGGAACCTGGACTGCAGGGTAAATGGGGCTGGCTATGGAAACAAAGAGAGGAAGGCTGTGAGGAGCAATCAGAATGAGATTTTAAGGGTCATTGTGTTCCTTGGAAAACATAATATGAGATGAATGTGCCTATAAGAAAGAAGTTTCTCCAGACAACACACCCTGGTTCAGCTGTAATCATTCCTACCTGTCTCAAGTGCTACAAATACATTCCTTTAATACAAATCAGACAGGAGAAGGAGCTGCAAAACAATGAATTATATCCTTCAAAAATTCAAGAGAGTGAACATCGTATTTAGCCTTAAGGAAGGGATTGCCCAGACTTTTTTATCTTTGAGTTTACAGGGAAGAATAAAAGGAAATGCTTGCACTTGCTGATGAAACTTAGAGGATGCAGAAGTCAAATCCACCCGCAAATGAGGTACGTTGTCAGAAATACAGAGAATTCCTTTAGGTCTTTACCTAGGTGTTTCATCTGGAGATGTCAAAACACTTTTTAAGGCTTCAAGACCTGCTGTCATCCTGATGTTTAGGACAGTTTCTCCTTAAAATTACTTTCTATAAATATTTTGGTGCAAAATATCACAAAAGTTACGTCTCGTAGTACTGGAGGTGGTGGTGGTGTTTTACTTAGAGGAATGGTAACATTCTACATAAACATCTCCAATTGTCTGAAAAATAAAACTTTGTATGACCAAAACTATTCACAAACTTCAGATAAATTAAAAAAAAAATATTTTTGCACAAAGCTTTAATAATTATACACTTGGGGACAATATATCTGAGGAAACAGATGCAGAAAATACTGGTTATTCCATCAAACAGCTTGGAAATGTGGAACAAATTCAGACAATTAACATTACTTCCTAGCAGAAAGGGGAGCATGAATGAAACTGCCACATGACTCAAGAAGGGATGAAGGCAAAGCAGAGAGCTGAGTGAATATTTAATGCCTGAAACTTCAAACCAAAGTATCTAACACTGACAACTCAGAAGGGAATGGGTGTATATGCTGTGGTATGAAATGCTGGGAGGACCTTGCAGATGCACAAGGTGCTTAAACTGTTTTTCTGATTAATGAAGAGAATTTCAGAACTGTTAGCGTGTTTTAACTGAAAGGGACGTGTAACTGGATGGCTGTCTGGTTTAATTGCTGTGTTAAATGTGATTGGGTCAAAGAAATTATGCACAGAAACTAAAGACATAATGCCTTGCATTTCATTTTTATCTGTCACAGTTTCAAATGGGTTTCAGAGTAACCATAGAACCTGCCATTGATAAAAGGAGCTTGGAGCAGCACTGTGACTGTGCTGTGGAAGCACAATTTCAGCAGGCTTCCTCTTGGAACAAGGTGAAGGATTTCTTCTGAAGTTTTAACTAGTAAACATGGATATATTTTAATAGTGTTTTTTTATTTCCCTGGCATGTATCACCAGTTCTTAGGTTGACAGGTTGAGAGGAGGTGCTTTGAGTAATCCACTGTGACTTAAAACCAAGACTCAGAACAAGTGTCAGTAGATTATTTGGGCATGATGAAACCACGGAGGGCTGCACTGTATTGAGGGCAAGTCTTAAGGGAGAGCAAGGAGAGATGTAGCACTACAAGCAGAAAACAATGGTCTTAAAGAGAATTTCTTACCTTTATATCCTGAATATTAACCAGATATGTTTACAGTGGTTGTGGGAGAATTCCTGGCAGGCGGAATAGCAGGTGCCTCCACCATGGCTGGAAGGGGAGCAGTGGTGCTGGTGGAGGAAGGGCATGCGGAGCTGCTAGGGATGGCTGAGCCTTCTGGTATTGTGTCAGCCTCTTTTGGAGCAGAATGGGGGGGCACAATCAGTATGGAAGGAGAGGTATATCAATATATGGGGTGATCCAAAGGTGATACCTATATTACTTCCAGTTTATGGGATAAAACTAGAAAGTTTTCCTTTATTTATAATGGATGCCCCTTGCAGTTTCTTTAGAAACGGTGAAACTTCTACCTTGGTGAGGTTATTGTCTTAAGAAGACTAAAAATTAGTATTTTACATGGACTGCAGCAATAAATAAGTTAAAAAGATATATTTTTTTTTAAGTAAAACAAGGCTTCAAGTCTCAGAGTTCCTGTGAGGGAATACATTAAGATTTTGTCCCTTCCTTCTGGGCTGGAGTGCTGGGCTAAATGTATCTCCAGCACCTAAACCGGGCTGTTATCCTTGCTAATGCTCACAGTGGCAGCTGGAAGCACCTGAGCATCAGCTCTGAGCAGGTGTGGGTGGCTGAGCATGTGTTGCACTGAGTTTGTGCAGTGTATCTGCAAAGTGTCCACCAGCCTGGCACAAAATAAAGACAAGGGAATAAGAGAACTTTCCTAAAATTCACAAATGTCAATGATAGCTCAGGAACACAAGGGACAATGGGAATAAATTGAAATGAGAGAGGTTAAGACTGGCGATAAGGAAAATATTTTTCCCCATGAGGGCAGCCATGCAAGGGCATGGAGATATTGTCTTTGAGTCTCTGAGCAGGGTGTAGGGCTTGATGCCCTCCTGAGATTCTTCCAACCTGATTTATCCTATGATCCCAAATGTGGATATCTCAAGTTCATAGATGTTGCTTAAAAAAACAAGCAAAACCAAAACAAAACAAAAAGAACCCCAAAACAAACAACAACATCAAAAACCCCAACCAAAACCAAAAGCATGAGAAGGCTTTTATTTAGTACTGCAATGCTGTCTTGAAAACTAGAAAGACTGTGGTGTGGAAAACACAAACATTAGTACAACAGCCTTTATACATTGTGTATGAAAGATAACCAAAGGAAGTTAAATTGTTCTTTCAGCAAGAGATCAGCAAATCCAGAAGATATTTGGATAAAAACCAGGTTCTGAACTTGCATAGATTAGAACTTCGCAAATTTAGTCAGAATGAACTAATGTGCAAAAGTCACTTTGGTCAAGTGACATCGTGAAGTGGAAACATTTTTAAAATGAGTAGAATGCTTGTTAAATGGATGTGACAATCTGACAGAAAATAAGCAGCTGGTAGCAGACTGAAGTGAGAGCAGCTACACAGAAGAAAAAAAGAAGAAATGGAATAGTTTAGTTTCAGTACAAGAGATCAATCACAAGGTCTGGGCAGGACATGAGGCAATTTGTTCTACAATTGTATTGCCAAAGGTGCTTAAGCAGCCTATAATCTGAGCCCTGTTGTTCTTATAACAGTGCTAGAGGTGGCAGCTTAAGATAGTGCTTTTAAAACTCTTTGAGAACTTTAGGATTTCATTGTTTTATTATGACAGACACAGTTTCCATAAAATGGAAGTTTTCTCTAGCAGAATCAGGAGATATTACATGAGGTTTGTTCACTTGCTTGAACTTGAGGGGCATCTTTTAAGTCAGATGAGCCCAGGGCATCATTATACCTTCTGTCAGGATGGCATCCCATTCCCCAAGGAAAGCATGGACCTGGGGGTGCAGGCTGTGGTTCCAGAATTCTCCAGCACTGATGGAGAAGAAGGATCTGTGCTGAACATACCCCCACACCTCCCAAAAGTTCTTATGCTGTTAAGTGAAATGGAAAAAGTTTGCAAATGACAAAATATTTTGACTCACTTGGCTATGTCAAACTGAATTTTGACATTTCTGAGGCATTTCTAGGAAACTGAACTCTTTTGTGAATCGTTCAAAACTGTGGATTTTTCATTTTAATTCTGGATGCAAACAAACACTGAAATTGTCCGTGGGATGAAAAGTGATTTTGGCCAGCTCTATCCTCCAATCAGTTTAGGCACTGAATGGGTTTTAATGAGTCACGCAACTTCACCTTGCACCTTGAGCATGGTGAAGTGGATGAATTTCTCTAACCTTAGCCTGACCTGCAGGGACCCTGTCTAGCACTGGTGCCTTTTGCTTTCTTTCCCCTCTGTAAGTGTGTTAGATCTTGCTTAGGAGGAGCTGTGGAGCACAGTTATTCAGAGTAGTTTCCAGGGTGGAGGCTGTGATTTATGGCACATTGAGAGTAATGCAGTGTGAAGTTGCGATTAGGATGCCCGAGCTGTCCACCGGCAGTTTGGTGCCCTAGATGAGCCCATTGCATGAAATGGGGCATGCAGGTCATCTTCTAGCCACCAAACTGCAACAATTTATTGATTGCACAGGAACACGTGATAGACTCACCAATATTTGTGTCACGAGATCCTCTAATGGGCCTACCAACAGGTTTGAATATAGTCTGCCTTACCTGTTGCAAAGGCAAGTGCATTTAGAGGTGTAGCTGGAGCCCAATAAAAAATTCATCCACTCTTCACTTCTCCTGGTTTGAGCCCCTTTCCTAAAGTGATTCCTTCCCCTGCTGTCAGACCAAGCCTCCTTTGGGTGCAGGGAAGGAAACCCAGATGCAACGATCACATTTAATGAACATTTTTCTACCTGCTAGACTTTTCCCTTTTCATTATCAACATTAAAATCTCAGGCAGTGCATGTGCTGAAATGTTTGCTTGGTTGTCAGGAACATATCCCTTCAGACATCTGGCAGGCAGTTTTTATAATCCTCACTGGATATGAGGCAAGTGTGCACCCAGGCTCAGTGTCCTCAGCATAAATAACAGCATTAAGAGATGCATTTTCTTGGAAGATCACATCAAGCTTGAAAGTCATCTATTACTGGCAAGCTGGAATACAACCTCAATGAACTCTGCAGAATGAAGCCGAGGATCTTGCTGTGAATAACAACATCAATATATATAAGAATAACGATCAATAGCCATGTTCCAGACTGCACAGCTGGTATCAAAATAGGTGTCTTTAATTTCCTTATATCTCTGTTTAGATTTAAACAATGATGTGCATCCATGAACAGATCAGATTTTGAGTTTCATGGTGCATGTACTGGTTGCAGCTGATCTTCAGAGTGGATCTCAGCAAAAGAATCAGAAATTGGAAAGTTATTCAAAGGGTGTAGCATTTTAATCTCCTTTGTCTCCTGCAGTGGTAGGGTTTAGATTGTTCAAAAATAAAGGAAGTGCTTGGTTACTTGGCTCTGACCTTCTACGGCACATCAAAGGTCAGCAGAAAATTCACATCTGCTTTCAATCAGTTGCTCTGGAACTTGCTTCCATTGGTGAATAGGAGAAACAATCATTTAAAACTGATCTAACGCTCTGCAATCATAAAAGTAAAGTGCAAGATCAGAATGAGAGCCAGAGGAAAACTTTGATAACCATTTTACAAAGACAGAAATGTTTTCCTATAGTTTTAACCCCTTCTTGAAATGCATGTGCAAACATTAATGGGAAAAATGACCTTACGGCAGAAGGAGAGAAAAATGCCAAAAATCTTGTGGATCTTTTTACAGAATGGGAAAAAAATCAACCATCTCTTATCATTTTGCAGAATGGCTTTCAGATGGGGATGAGCTATGGCTGCATCAGTGAGACTGTGCTTAAAATAATGGCTTGGAACAGAGTGAGCTGTGTAGGATTATTTATTTTTTTTTAAGGATAACTACTAATGGAGGAACTCCCAAAGACAACTGGTAGTTGACCAAAGGCAGGCTAATTTGCAAAGATCAATGCTCTGACGGCACTCATCTATCATCTTGAACATATATGCATGGTAATCAATGGTCATCCGTCTCTTTCCTGTAGGTCGATTAATCTTTTAAATTTCATAGGCTTGCTACACTTGTACAGTACTTTTCATAATACCTGCATAAGCTTTTATATATATATATAAAATAAAACATGAAAGAAAAGTATAAAATTATCTAAAACGTGTGATGTGTCTCTTCACAGTCTGAAGGCAGTAACTGCTTGAGGTATGAAGCCAGCCGACAGCCACTTCTCCCTTGTGGTTTGAAGCCACAGTGTTTCAAATGTCTTTACTGGTATTGATTTTAAACTCAGTTAAATAGCAAAATTTTAGAACTGGGTTCTTGGTTTATGAAGCTGAACAAATTAATCTTGTAGGATGGCATAAAGAGAAAACACTGTCAGGTGAGACTGGTGCAGTCTTGAACTTGAACAGTGAGATCCATATCTTACTGGGGAAGAAACATCTACAATCTGCCTGAAATAGGGGAAAGAGCTGTGTTAAATGCATGTACGCTGAACGTTTAAAGCGGCAATAAAAATGACCATCCTCCTGGCAGCATTAGATCTCCATCTTGATCAGATGGGCCTAATCAAAGACCCTTCAAGACAGACTTTCAGCTAGATGGAATAAATGGCCACCTGACAGTTTATAAGTTATCTTGACAAGAAAAGAACAAGAGTTGTCCTTGGAATATCCCCCAGTGTGCAAACTACTTAGAGAAAGGTAGTATCTTGCTGACAGCACAACCTAGGCAGCCTTAATTGAAAAGCCTTTTCAGCTGGGAAAAAGTAGAAAATACTTAGTTAAATTATCGTCTCACATAAGGCAAACAATGCCTCCTACTTTTATCTATTTGTTTTATGCATTGCATAAGAAATGCATTGAAAGCTGTATTATCAGCAGGAAATTCTAAAATTAGACAGCTAATTAACCTTCATTAATAATACTCTCATTTTGGATTATCTTTTTTCTGATGTACCTTGCTCTGTTCTGGTGCGGCAGGTTTTTGTGAGAGCACGTTCCTATTGGGTTTCATTTTTAGAAGTACTTATTACAGAGTGAAGATGCATGGAATAAGTTATGCTATGTGGATAAGAGAAAAGGTTGAAATCACACTTTTAGTTTACATATGTCTAGTATTCTTATGGTAGTATATTATAAAATTATTATATATTAAATTTTATTTTTAAAAGTTAAGTTCTTCAAGAGGGAAATAAAAGCACTTTATCTGAGGCAGATTGACCGCAGTTGTCTGAATTCTGTTACCAGAAAATGATGCAGCAAGCTGGAAGCAAAAAATTCAGTGTTGAAAATATGTGGACAAGTATTTAGCGAAGTATTTTGTGGTGTGTGTTTTTGGTTTGGGTTTTTTTGGTTTGGGTTTTTTTTGGGTTTTTTTTGGAGGACCACTTGCTCTTGAGGAAGAAAACACTGGATCTTTGCTGAAAGTATGTTACCATTTCTTTAGTACCTAAACTTAGATGTGTCCCAGAATGATTAGTATGATCACAAAATGTAGACAGCAGGCTGATGTTATTCATCTAATGAACTAATATCACTTTTTGAACTAAACTCCTCTCATAACTGAGGAGTAAGCTAATGCATAACTACTCCCCCCCACCCCCCTCACCCCCCGCCTTGTATCTTGGTTAGTATCCCATAGAAAGACTGGCAAAACAAAGAACCCAAATGTTCCAGGTCTTGGTTCTGTTCCATAATATTTTTCACAGAAGACAAGTGTCACTATGCAACTGCCATTCAACTTAAATGGAGTCTGCATTTCGTTTTGACTCTGAGGTGTCGATGTGCTGATTAGTTTTCTGATACAGCTTGGTTGTCAACATTTAAAACATTTCTTGGAAGAAGAGAAATAATTTTGAACAGAAGGCATTCTGTTATACCTATATTTATACATATTTCCTTGCACCCTCAAAACCCAGTTTTAAAGCAGCTTATTGGAAGAGCTGTCACCATCACCTTGGAAACTGGTCCATTGACAGCACGTATCAATCAGTCGTCTAACAAGTATATAAGGTTTTGGTGCGGTGTGGGTTTTTTTGTTGTGTGTTTTTTTTTTTTTTTTTTTTTTTAATGTTTGAATAATTTTGTGCTTTCCCTGAAAAAGAAAAAAACAGGCTAAATTCAGCATGGGCATTTTGGAGGGTGGCATCTCATCCAGCAGAATAACTGACAGATTTATTTATTTTTTAGTTGCAAGAGATGTAGGTCATAAACTTGTATTCGGGGTGCTTGCATAGGAGGGAGAATTCCAGTCTGTGCTCCACAGGCTGCTTCTATTCTACATGCAACAGCCTTTGATGGTTGACCTGTCTACCTGGTATCTGCTCATCAAGGCACTTCTACCATCTCCCTTTGGCTGCAGGAGGGGTGAGCACCTTTCCAGAACAGCTGATAGCTTTAGCATGCAATTGGGAGGGATGTAGCTGTGAATCCCTTTAGGCTGAGGAGCACTGTGAAAGTGGCTCTTCTGCATTTTTGAAAGATAATCTATTTAAAGGGTGAGGCCGTGTCCTACCGTGGCTGAGTTCTCCAAGGTGGAGGGGGGAAATGAAAGCAAGCTGTTTTGGTTTGGGAAGGGAAGAGCTGAAGATCTGGCTTTGGAGAGAGTGGCTTGTCTTTTGTTTGCACTGCACAGGGCACAGGGTGCCTGGCAAAGCCCAGGGTTTAACACACGTACCTGCCTGCTGCGGTCTGTTGCCTTGGGTACCCACCCCCGCGGTGCCTAGGGCACATCCCAAAGTACCTGCCTCCGTGGCAGGATTTCTATTCCAGGACTTCAACCCCTCAAGCTGATCACTTCACTGCTCCCCATTGCAGGCTAAACCCAGTTTTGGAATTGGGCTTTATTTAATCGATACTTGTAAATACAAGGCCTGATCTCAGGTGGGACCTGCAAATGCAGGTTGCCAAGTGTTTTGCTTCTGGATAAGAAAAAGGAAGATATTTCCGTATGCTAGAAGGGCAGGCAGAAGGAAAATATAGAAAGCATCCTTCTTGCTAAAGTACCCAAACACTTTCTATGGAAATAGTGCTGGATGAAAGTGGCCACAGGTCTATCACGAGCAAAGTTCATGCTCTACATATTTTTCCAGGGATACCGTCAACATAAGTGATTTCTGATTTTACTGTTACTTGTCATTGTAACTAGTATCTAAAATGCCTTACAGAAAGAGGATTAAAGACAAGAAATGTGTTTGTCTTTTTGAATTTGACTGTTGTCTCTCGGCACTGCTTTGTGCATGTTCAGAATAGTTCTCCCTGTGACGTTAATGCCTTAGTCTCTCCTTTGGTGTGCTGGCCCTTTGCAGAGCCACAGGGGACAGCGGAGTGGTTTAGAATGTGATTGTAAACCCAGAGAAATTGGTGAGGGGACTCGGCAGCAGGCAAAAACTTCCACAACTGCCTTTAACTCTCTGTTTTAGATCAGATTTTAGATCATTTCCAACATAATGGTGTCTGTGGGCAGATCCTTGGCCAAAGCAATTTTCTGTGGCCTATGGGGGCTGTGAGGACTCACTGTCACGTCCTATGCAGTTCTTTTCAAAGTCAGTTGCACCTGTACATGGATATTTACATGACTCCAAAGATGAGCTCTGTCAAGCCATTGTGCCCAATCTCCTTCCAGAGAAGAGTGGCAGCCTCTCCCCTGCCAGGTGATCCTGGTGGCATTCCTGGCAATCTCCTTCAGATAAGGTGAGCTGTGAAAGTGTTGGTGGATTTAGACAACCACCCTGTGCCCCAGCACACACAAGCCCCCACAGCCCTTCTTCTAGGGTGGTTGCTCTCAAAGAAGTGGTTAAAGCCCCTGTGGATTCACCCATCTATGCTAGCCTTTGGGATGACAGGCCACATGGAAATGGGGTGATAGTCAAAAATCACTTGAGGTGCTGTGCTAGGGAGTCAGGTTCCTGCTCTGCGGGTCAGGAGCTCTGCAAGGTGACCTTCTCCACTGAAATTCAGGAATCCCAAACGTTGTCTTATAAATCCCTTGCAATTCAGCAATAGTGCAGCCCTGAACTAGGGTCTTCCACTTGCCCTTGTTGAGGTGACCAGGAGGAATCCTCCTGGAGTGATGTAAGGGAAGGGACTAGTTCTGGCTGGCTGGATGAGAGAGAGAGAGATGCAGTTGTCTTGCTCAGGGGTCCCAAGGGATGGAGAAGTTCACAATCCCACTCCCTTTCCCCCCCCTAGACTTTGAAGGACCAAGTCCTTCAGAGCCTCAGTGGGCCATGTGGCGAAACAAGAATTAGCAGATAGCAAGTTTCCTCCACCTCTGAGGTGGACAGTCCCTCCCGTTACAGTACTCCTTTAAGAGTTTTACTAAATCTGCACGTGAGCTCAATCTGCCCATAGAAGAATTTCCATTTGTGCAGATGGTATCATTTGGCAGATCACTCTGATGTTGGCAGCATCGCAGGGGTCATATTTATGCACAGATGGACCGTTCTTCATCTGTTTCTTTATTGTAATAGACCCAAATAGGTTTTCCCACAATAGTACATATGCGCCTTACGAGTCTCCTTGTTCCCTGTCAAACAACTTATTTAGCAAGAGCACCAAAAAACTTCTCTCTCTCTCTTGCTCTTTGTTCATTTATCAAGTCATCTTTTAGCTGTATCTTTGTTTTGGGGATGCAGGGTGAGGACTGAACAGATCTATTGAGGAGCTAGGTATTCCTGAGCCATAAAATCTGGTGGTGTAGAAGTCATTACTAAGACAATATTCCGAGCACTGCTGTGAGTTCTGGGTGTCTGGTGTATAGATGCTTTTTTGTGGCAAGTATTTTTTTGCACATTGTGTGTATTAATCAGAGCTCCCTCACAAACCAAGAGCACTTACAGCTGACATGTAAATGGACATTTGGAGGGACTGGAGAGGCTGGGGAATCAGTAATTCAAAATGGGAGATTTTGAATCCAGAGCAATGATTCAGCTCTAGTAGTAAAGACCAAATGCTGTTATCATTTGACAGCTGTTTAGAAAATTACGTTAAATGTACTCATTATTTAGTGGTGAGCTACTCATATTGTTTTTGGAGCATCTATTGTCATTCTCAGTGTGGCAGCAATGAACTGAGTAGATACCTTCAGAAGTTGCTCTGCCAGGGCTGGTTTACAGTGCAGCAAAAGGATGTTCTGGAAAACTTGCACTGCTTCTACTTCACTTTACACAAGCACTTGCTTTGTTAATAGAAAACTTTACACCTGCATGCCTTACATTTTATTAATGATAAAGCTGTCATCTTGTGATGAAACATATTTTTTTTCAGTCTCCAGGTTGTTAGCAACTTTGGCTTTTTTTTCTTGCTTGCAAATCTAATTGATGTAGTCTAAACTTCTCCGCTCGGATGTCACAGGTAGTGTAAATATTTCGGTACAGGTACTGTTTACTGCATACGGCTGTGAAAGCAGTTTACACCGTGTGTAAATGAGGTCAAAATAGCTAGGGAGCTTGGACAGTGAATTTCTTAACATTTATATACACAGACTCCTAAATATAGTTTCTTGGTAATGTAACTTTTCTGGACATGTGAGACAGTATATAAAGCAAACATTTTTTTCCTCAAAAAAAAAAAAAGTACTGTTTGAAAGGAAACCGGTTGTTTGCAATGTAAACATTGCTGAAAAGGCAATTCCTTCTACAACTGCTTCTAAATGAAAAATACTCCTGTTTATTTACTGATTTATTTTTAACCTTTTGACAGCCTGTGAGCAAAGGGTATGAACTGGGTACTGGCTGGAGCATTTTGAATCAAATTAGGAAGAAAGTGTGAGTGAAACTCCAGCATTAACTGTTCAGTAACTTCTTGGCTGTACTGGGTAACAAGGAGAAAAAAATTACTGACTGCAGCTAAATGAAGGTTACTTGGGAAATGTATAAAAATCCAAACCTAGCAAAAATCCCGAACTTTACTTTCATATCCATCTGGTAAGTCTTTGTAATCAGTCCCTAATTATCTACTTGTTAATGCATTTCTGGTTACTCTGACACCTTAGGAATTTTTCTATGCATAGATTTCTTGCCCAAGGCTATGGAAAATTATACATGCTGCTATACATGCTTGGATACAGCTGGTTTCTGTTTTGAGGTCAGGGTTGGTGGGTTTTTTCCATTACAGTTACTGAATGTATCTACACAAATAGCTACACTGAATTTTACTTTTTCAGTAGGAGTCTGGAGCTTGAAAAGCAGTTTAAACCAGAATGTTCTAGCTGGACCACAGCTATAAGGGAGCAAAATATTATGGAGAAGGGGACAAGGGGAGGCAATTTGTAATGTACTTGTGTAGCACTTTATCATATGGTGACATATTGATGGACAGATACAGACCAACATTTAAAATGCTTCTTGTGCTGGATTTTTTTGCTTGTTTTGAGCACATCTAGTCTTTTCTTGTTGAACAAGAGACAAATCTTTCCTCCTGGTCTGGAAAGGCGTTCTGCAGGCTGTTTCAGTTGCTGGAAGGTTTGTCCTCTCCTTAGCTCTGACCGATGTGATGTGGCAGGCATCTCAGTCTGCTTGCTTTCTGACCAGTTTCCCCAAATTGGTCTCTAACAGCTGAACTTTTCCAGATGATTTGAAGGTTTTAGCAATTTGTGAAGCCACATAGGAGAGGACTTCCCCAAAGACACTTACTACAGACTAGCTGGGTTCAAGCCAACAAGACAGCTGACAGCAATGCCTCTCACAGACTTCCCGTTTAAATGGTATATAGAAATATATATATACTTAAATATTCTTTGCAGGAGATGGATTCTGGAGAAGATTTCACTTCCTTCTTTCATTCCCCAAATACTGAAATGATAAATACCTTAAAACCTGTGAATCCCAAGACCCAAAGAACACTACAATATGTAGTGTGCTGGCATAGCAAAACATCAAAACATTCTTCTGCCCACCAGAAGGTAACAAGAACCCAAGATATGGGCATGCAGGTCTCTGAGGATGAGTAGCAGCCATGCTGAAGCTGAACTATAGTGTAAGTAAGAACAAGCATGGGCTGATGATGTTCTTATCACAAGAATTAAGATGATCAGCTAAAATAAATTTTAACAAGCAACCGTTTGTAGATCTGGGTTTACAAAGCCCAACCTCCATCAAGCACAGCATGGTGAAATAAAGGAAATGTTACTGATAATTTCATTTTATCCCAAAGCACAAGCCATCCTAGCCAATTTTAGAGATATAGCAGGACGTGGAGGAGAACACAAATTAATTAATTCCAGAATCACTTCATATTGTGGGAAATGGAGGACTGAGGCAGTGTAAAGGCTGCACCCATACCAGCTAACTGTTCTCTAGCTTTGCTCTCTGCCCTATCTCCTATCATTTTAATGAGAATTGGAATAGTTCTGTAGCTATGTATATAATAGCTGGTACTCAGCCAAGACTGTGACTTAGTTTGACTGAGGCTGATAGCAAAGATATTTGGAGTTAGTGAGAAAAAATAAACTAAATGGCAAGTAAAGGTGGAAGTGTCTTTCAGTTTTAGGGAAAAAAAGGGGATTTCTTTTGATGACTCCACTCTTCAAAAAAATATTTGAATAGTACAAGTTTAAATGATATTTGGAACGAGTCTAGATTGAATAATAATGAATTGCAGGCATAACTCTAAGTGTAGGAAATAAAAGGAATGTGTGCAAGGTGGTGTGGAGAGCTGGTGTCGAGGTTTAACCCCAGTCAGCAACAAAGCCCCAGGCAGCCACTGGCTCACTCCCCCACCAGTGGAAGGGGGGAAGAGGATTGGAAGGGTTAAAAGTGAGAAAACTGGTGGTTTCAGATAAAGACAGTTTAATAGGTAAAGCAAAAGCTGCACTCGCAAACAAAGCAGAACAAGGAATTCATTCCCCACTTCCATGGGCAGGCAGGGGCTCAGCCATCCCTAGGATGGCAGGGCTCCATCACACTACCTGAGAAGATAAAACACCATCACTCTGAACATCCCCTCTGTATTATTCTGCCAGATTTACATGCTGATCATGATGCCATATGGTATGGAATATCCCTTGGGTCATCTGTCCTGGCTGTGCCCCCTCCCAGCTCCTGGTGCCCCCTAGACTGCTCATGGGTGGGATGAGGAGCAGAAAAGCCCTTGGCTGTGTAAGCACTGCTCACCAATAATGAAAGCATCCCTCCGTTATCAACAGTTTCCAGCACAAATCCACAATAATCCCATACAAGCTACTATGGGGAAAATTAACTCTATCCCAGTCAAAACGAGCACAGCTGGAAAACCAGAGGTTGTCTGCCTTCTACTGTATGCGCCTGCTTGTGTATGGAGGTAGCCTGAGTGACGGAAAAGAAATACTGCTGCCATTGTAAAAAAGGGGAACAAAAAAAGTCAAGGAATCCATCTGTGTGCAGGGAGGAACTCACAGCCGTAACAGTGTCTGGATTTAGTGGTTGGATTAACATTGGCTTACCATCATCTTTGTTCACACTTATCAGCCTGGACACTGTGCCCAGCATGCCTTATAACAGTGATAACCTGTGTAGTCTGATGAAACTAGACGCTGGGACCCAATCACATACTGCTTGTGGTCATCTGAGAAACTCTCACAAGGGACTGGCCCCACCTGGGAGGTCCTGAGCACTCATTTGCATCCCAGAACAGCTGAGCAGACCCCTGCATGCCTCTTGCACATCATGGTTTGACTGTGCAGCAACCCCCCCCCCCCCCCCCCCCCGTGGAGATACACATTCTCTTGGCACCAGCTGGTCATTAAAAGAGGCCCCTGAGCTGCTCCTCCTCTGGGCAAAGTAGGTGAGAAATGTGTCAAGGTGATCTGGTATCTCTATCTGCAGCAGCTGTGTAGTCCCAAGCAGGGGTTAAGGAGAACTGAGGAAGGGGTGAGGGCAAGGGGAAGGGAAAATGCTGAAGAAAGCCTACCACAATGGCCCATGACACTTCACAGGCAGGTGTTCCTGCTTTGTTTGTAAGCTGCTTCTGGAGATCCTTGGCACCATGGCTGTGCACAGCAGTGAGGTCCTCCACTTGGCCTGGGAAGCTTCTCACAGGTTAGTGGTTGCTTTGAGGACACTGGAGAAGATTCAAAAGTTTTGGCACTGGGGCAAGGTTTGTGGAGCAGCTAATGTGGCAGTTGGTCAGAGCACATCTGCTCTGCGTGGTCTGACCAGGCTTTGGACCTGGTCTGTGCCACTATGTGCTCACAGATGGTGGGAAGGACAGGAGCAAAAAAGAGATTGAGATTTTGTTGGGCTAGAGACAGAGTGCTCATGATACTGAAAGCAAGCACCCAAATGAGGTGCATGTAAGTCATAGGGTGGATGAAACTCTTCTCTTGAGAACTGTGGCTGATGAGGATGTTTCCATGGTCCCTACCAGGCTGAGCAAACCCCACGGCAGCATCATGGTGTGCCTGCTGAGGTCTGTCAGCGGTAGTTATGCTGCTTCTCCACCATCTCAGCCTTCCCACAAAACAATGAAGGGTACTTTGTGCATCCTGAAAACAGCCTTGCCTGTGGGTGCTCACAGCATGGGCTCAGAAGATCCTAGATACGCCACTTTGTCTCCAGCTTCTTGCCTGTACTGTCAGCATGGCACTTAGGGGGTGATGTATGGCTTCGGCAGGGCAGTGGAAGGGAAACCACCTGCTTTACAGTGGCAGTAGGGACAGGACAGCCAGTCAGAACGATCAGAGAGCTCCTTTTGAATTCTGCAGTCTGTAGAAATGGCTTCCAGCATGAAGGTGCCTGATGCTGCATAAGGTACATGTGCTCTGGAGGTCCCCAAGGGTTTGCCAAGGGAGCTTGGGCAGGCACCCTTCTCCAGGGAATGCAGAGGTGCCTGCATTCACATAGTAGTTGGCGTTCTTGCACTTTTGCCAAGATGAGTTATTTTGTAAAAGTCCCTGAAACAGAATACAACTGACTTTATACACACCAAGGTAAAGCCAAGTCAAAGTAGATGAGATGTGATCCTATGGTGGTTTTTTTTCAGGCTGCAAAGATCTGAGATGTTCTGATAGGCACCCAAGGCAAGGATTTTAGTCAGCTGTGGATGTTTGTGTCTTGGAGAGGGGGGAGAAGGGAAAAAAATTGGAAGATAAAGGCAACTCGCATCATAATTGTGAGATTTGTCAGAATTTCCATTATCAGAGTCTGTTTACAGGTTGTAAATATTCCCTCTGGGCTGAGACTTAAAATTCAAGGTCATACACAGGAAATGATATTTATCTTTGCTAAATTAAAACATTGGTTCAGCAGCTTTAAAAAAATTGTAATCACAAGAAAATCCTCTGGAGCACAAGAAGTTCAGGTAGTTCTGACTTGGATTATTTTTTTTTTCCACTCTTTTTCCAATCTACATTTTCTTTCTGCCTAATAAACATGGCATATGCTGCATATTTTAAAGCTTTGACCTGTTACCCTGACATTAGTATTAAAGATATATTGAAAAGTAATGTACTGAAAGTCTTTCACCTATGAATGCACCTTTTCTTGATGACATTTTCTGTTATTTTGCTTGTCAAGCTCTGTAGTGTTCAACGTTCCTTCTTTATATTTATAAGAGGATTTTATTACAAATAAGTCTTATCGCTATGCAAATAGAGTAATTATTTGGTTCATATTAACATTTCCTTCCCTACACAATAATAAATATATCTTTAAAATTCTCTATTTTTGAAGGTAGTGTAGCAATTAAAATGCACTTAAAGATTCCTTATTTGCATGCAAATTGTCAGGATGAAGGAGAATGTGAGGATATGCAAAACAATATGTAATTTTCGATTACATATATATCTGTTATTATTATAAATGTCTTCCAACATTTTTTTACTTCTGATAGCATGTCATCATTCTTCTGGTGATTTAGAATATAATTTCTGATTTAGATTACTAAGGAGTAGAAGGTTTTATAGTCTCTAGTATATTTTTTCCTCTAATTCCAAGTTAAGCGTGAAAGTATTCATCTGTATGGGGCCAGTCAAATTGTCTGTGAATAATTTTCTGTTAAATAGCATTCTGGCAAAGAGTTCTTCATTTCCCAGAGTATTTTAACTGGTATTTACTGGAGCTGATTCAATACTGTCCATTTACTTTATTGACACATTTTGATGGTATGACTGAATACATTATTCAATTAATCTTCTCTGTAATATTAGACCAGCTCTCGTTTTTGCTCAGAGTGATAGACTTCATGCGAATTCACTTGTCTAGGAGATGTCTGTGGTTTAATAAAACTTTTTCTTTCACTTATTTTGGTCAGAAAAATAGACTCTGTGTTGTTTTCCAAAACAGATTGTTTGATTTGGCATTTTGCTCCCCTTCCATTGTGTGTTTAAGAAAAAGATCCCATCATCTTCTGGGTCTCTAAAAACTTGTTCTGGGTAAATTTTAGAGCTTTCTTCTTTGAACTGGGGGTAGAGACACTAGTGCCTGACTCAACTCCTCCTCCTCATTGGAAATATTTACATTAATTTCATGGATGCTATAGTTTTTCCTGCCTATCGACTCAAGAGCACCTGTAAAGCCTGACACAGTTGTGTACATTTATATAACGTACATATATTCATTCTCCCTTTGTATTAGATGTATTAAAAACCAAAGAGAGTGAGTTATGCTTTAATTTAAATGTAGCCTGCCTTCTTTTTTTTAACCACCTACTTTCTCAAAGCCCATTATACTAACATTTTACTCACAGCTGCTTCCACAGGTTGGTGAAGGACAACTTTGCCTACCCTAAGCATTGCCCAAAGGGTGCAGAGAAGCAGGTGGCAGCCCTGAGGGGTAGGTGGCTATGCCACCCACCCCGAGCATTGCAGCAATGCACACTTTCACACAGGAAGGCAGTGTATCTTGCCTCATCCGTCAAGATTCCTTGAGTAAATTCTCACTGGTTTCTTATTGTTGAAGGAGAGGTTTATACACAGAAGATAGAATGTCCTGCCAGAAGCTGATAAATGAGGCCACGAATCAGAGGGCCATCAAGATCCCAGACACAGCTTTAGCATGGTGGTGATTAAGAATGAATGATACAACAAGGCAGTTTTGAAGGCAAAGACCAGGCTTAAAGCAGGAGGCTGTGATGTGACACTGGCTTTACGCTGGTGTCCTTAAGCATGTGGGGTCCAAATGCTGTGTCACACCAGGCTGCTGGGGGGAGTGGGTCACTTTTCACCGTATGCACCAGAAGCGGTGTTAGGACAAGAACAAGAAAAAGGGCTGGGAGTAAAGGGAATTTGGAGAGTCTGGGAAACTATAGTATTTTATGTGACGGATTTCTGCTCTCACCTCACACTTCAGTGTGGAATGAAGAAAGTCTCTAAAGCACACTTTAAAATTATAGATGCTGCATAGCTAAGTATTGGATTTGAGCAAAGCCTTTGATCTCTTGAAGACTGTTAAGAGATGGCACCTTCCCTCTGCTTCATTGGTAACCGTTGCCTACCAGATCTCTTCAGGCTGTGGAGCTGTGGTGTCTCCTGCCTTCTGCAGCTGGCTGATTTTTGCCAAGGTATTTTTCAGCTGTAGCTGTAGGTAAAAAAAAATAATTAAAATGCTCTTAAAGTTTCAGGTGGTGGTGTTTTAATACTCTACTTTTTATGGTTATAAATGCTTTTGACTTGGTATGAGTTTATGGTCACTCCAGTGAATGTAACTGCTGACCTACCTGAGCTATCACTAAAGCATCATACAGCTTTCATACACCCGATACAATGAGACCTTGTTTAAAATTAACTCACATTTGAGTTTCAAGCCCTACGGTATAGTTACATCCCTGACATATTTGCCAGTGAGATGTCTTCCGTTGGAGGCAGAGGGGTTGTGATACCCAAACTGCCAGGTACCCACAGCCAGTTTATATGCCTCAGGGGTTAATTGTCTCTGTGTTCATGTTATAATCAACTGAGAGGGGACAGGCTCCATAAAAGGGCAGGTTTGTTCAAATTGAATTTTTGCTCTGAATTACTATTCAGAGGAGACTATTTCTCTGCAGCAGTAACCTATAGAGGCGAGCTGGCTAACATAGGCATGGAGTTGGTTCTTGAGTTTAAGGGACACCGTCTTCCCTCTGTGACGGCTGCAAGAACCCATCGTAGTGCAAAGGCGAGGGCCCTTCACAGAGTAATGGGTACCAGGTTTAGGGCAAACTAAGCTAAAACTTCATAAATGTGAAAGCCATGGTCTAAAGAGGGCAACTATTCAAGTATTACTAGAATTTTGAATGGAAAGACAAGGAGAAATTCACATGCCTTCACGTTCTTTATAATGCAATAATTCTAGGGACTTCACCTTGAAATTTCTGCTATTATTGCGGTTAGCCTGTAATGCATACTTAAAATTGGGTGTTATGGGAGGAGAGAAGATACATGAAGTGAATTATTAAAGAGAAGGGAAAAATTGTTTGCGTGACGCAAACAGTGTGATAGAATAAAGGTCAACTGAAGTTACATCAGACCTTCAGGTTCTTGTTTCCAGTCAAAATCAGTTTCAAGCAGAACCAAATGAAATCACGCTGACAGAAAGGCCACAGTAATATTTCAACACCCCACCATATTAAAACACTATAAAGTATTATCTGGTCTTCCATATCACAGAAAATATTCAGTTAGTCTTTTTGGATATTTTGGTAATATTTAATATTTCAAATTAGTGGACTAAGGATGAGGATAAGTGGATAAGGAAAATCAGCCTCTTTTAATTAAAAATAGTTCATGCTAAGTCAATACTTCATATTTTCAAGGCAGTTCTTTACAAAAGTAATTAAAATCTCTAGACATCTTTTAGTGAGCTGTGGATTTAGGTGTTTTCTCTTTCCTTCAACTTTTCTCCCTTCTGATAAGTAAAAGAACAATCTTTTTTGCTTGCATTTTCCTGTGACAGTTCCTTCTTTGGCTGTTTGTATGGACACCATACAAAGACTTCTCAAGGCAGACCTACAGTGTAGGGAAACACAGCAAACTTCCAAAGGGATATTAGGGGAATTCAAGGTGAAATTAAATACTCCAGGGAAAACCCACTTCAGAGCTCCCACTGAATTCCTCTAAGGCCAATATTTCATAGTTTTGCCAGGTCATGTCCTTGGCCTGATCAAGTTTGAAATGAAGCTCTGTTTGGCAGGTTCTTTTCCTGTTCAAACATGCTCCGGAATTTTTGATATATTCAATAAGAAAGGCAAGAATGAGCGAAATAAAGCTCAGACTCCTCCCAAGCTACGAAATTCTCTCCAGCAGCCAAAATTGGATCGTGTGGGGTTTTTTTTAAAAAAATATTATACATGCACAGGCAGATTGACCTAGTGAATATACTGCAAAACTGGTAATGATGAATACCTCAGCCCAGGCTCAAATCCTGCTGTAGGTTAGCAATTAGCGGACCCAACGACTGGAATGGGGATTCTCCTGTGCAGAAGGCGGCAGCTTTTGGCCAAGTATTATTAGGTAATATCAAAGCAAACTCTTTTACTGAAAAAACAGTGTGGTTGCAATAGCCCATCTGGGCTATCTGGTCCTTGCGGTTGCGCTGGGATAGTCTCACTCACACCTCCTCCAGAAAGGGAAGGTCCCTATGGATCAGAGAGGCATTTCCTTCTCTTTCCACCATCTCAGTTAAAGAGCCAGTCACTTGTGCAGATTGTTCTCAGATAAACAGACTAACTTCATTAATTCATAATAAAATGCTTCTAGCAAAAATAGAGGCTCTATTTGAAAGATATTAACAGATTTTTCCACCCTTCTGGCAGATATCAGTTATTCTGGGAAAGCACTATGGACGTTCTGTAGATACTCTAATACCAGGGACTCGTTATTTCACATGATTGTAAGTGTGGTAGGAGCAAGTCTCTCAGGGTGAGGGCTTGGATCAAGTAAACTTGAGGAAAGAAGTTTTATAAGCAGTAAAACCTGGAGAGATTTGAGCTGATCTTTATTGCTTTCCTGCTTTCCCCCTGTTGTTAAACTCACGTCTCAGGAGAAGAGAGAGTTTAAGCTTTACTACACTAAGAACTATGTTCCTGAGCAGGCCAAGGAGGATACCTGTTTATATTATTTTAAAAACAGCCTTGGGAGATGAATAACCAGTTAGTCAGCTGATGTTTGCCGGTACAGCTCCAGGAAGCTGAGGAGCTGTAATGCCAGTTGTGAGCCTGGACTGCTGATTTAAAAAGAGTTTGAGAGTCTTACATGGAAAAAAATGTCTAATGAATGGATGAAAGATCAGTATTATAGCATAAATAGATGTTTAATAAAAACCCCAAAAAATAACAACCCCCCCCAAAAAAAAAAGACCCCACCAAACACGAAAGAATTTGGTAAACAGAAGTAATTTTGTAGTGTTATAATGAGTCTCCACCATTGCCCTTTTTTTCCTCATAAGCTTTTTCAACGTAGGCTTGTAACACTGGTATGGGGTGATCTGGTATGCAGGTCCTTACTTGTACTGATGCTTACCATGAAACTATGGAACAGTAAACTCACAAGCCTGGCAGAAAATGTGTTGGTGTGGGGAATTATGTATGTGGCCCCTGGAGTCCCAGGTGAGGAAAGTTCAACTCTTCCCAGCTGAACCAAATTAAGAGGGTAGGGCGGCATATGGAAGCAATGAAGGAAGAGGAAGCTGGAGAGGTGGTGGGAGAGTTGTGGGAGGTCTGGTGAAGGGTTGAGGGAGTGGTAGAGGTGTTCTGCCTTCTTGTTGAGGCCAGGGAGAGGAGCCAAGGGATTCTCCAGCTGACTTTTCTGAGCAAGGATGGAAACTTGGACAAAGTGAAAAAAAGCTGAAGACCAGGAAGATGAAAGACTGTCTTAATTCCTCGCCTCTCCAAATGAGATCTAGTGAGCAAATGGACAAGTAGAAGTTTAGGCAGCTGTTGTTTAGGTGTGGTGGAGGACTGTGCTGCAAGGAGAAGGAGCTGCTGGTGGGAGGGAACCCCTGGTGCTCTTGCTTGATGGGCTGTTGGCCACGTGTGCCACAGCGCTCCAGGCAAGAGCTCTGGAACCGCAAGGGTGCCAGAGTGGTTGAACTGGTCCTAGCATGTTCCTTACTGCTACAGCAGAGTGGTTTGTTCCTGAGATGTATTTAATTTGTGGTGGCCTTTAGGTTTTTAATGTAATGAAAGTTCCTGGGTGGCAGAGTTGGTTTTATTTTTTTTTTGTGTCTTTTTCTTGTTGCTTTGTTTGTTGATTACATTATGTGAGGGCATGTGTGAAGTGGATGCTTTGTGGGCTTTCCTGAACTAAATGTTTATTATGTAGTTGCAAAGAGTTGAATGTTGTGACTGGGTGGTCCTTTCCAGTCCTATCACCCTTTTGGGATTCTGAAGGGTTATACATGTGTTATGTATATGTATGCTAAGGGTATCCCGTGATACTAGGAAAGAAAAAAGTTCCCAGTAGGGTGTTAACAGATACAGGAATCCTTGGAGAGGATAGGTAGCTCTACAAAAAATGGTTAGTCAGCTTACAGGGAAGTTATACCTAATAGTTTTAAAGGAACCCTTAGCAAACTAAGAATGTGCAGTTTCAGGACACTTGCCATTTTTACAGTGAAAGCTGTTCCTGTGGCTTCATTCTTCAGTGAAGTATATTCTCTCAGCAAACTTTCCAGTTTTATTCTCTTCTCACTTACCTCATTATTTATACTCTCCTAATGCCAAAAAAACACCCTTTGTGTCCCCCATTAGTCACCTTCTGCGTGGTTATGGACAAATCCAGACCAAAGCTGGAATCCCTGCCCCGAAGAGGTTACAGTCTAATTATAGACAATAATACATGTGTTTACTTCTGCACCTCCGTCTGTTAAACGTGAAGAAATGAGATCATTCATCACCATAGGCAGTTGTTGTAGGCTGCCAGGAATCTTCCATTGGTTTTACTGCAAAGCAGGAATCTGTATTGGTCTTGAAAAGATAAAGGTCAGCTGTTCCCTACCCTCACCCATACAAAAAAAAAAGGAAATTAAAAAATGCTGTAACACAAGTACTATAAGACACAGGTATAGGAAACAAAACCATTAGTATGTTCTACCTACCTTAAGGAAAAGAAACCTCACAGTAAGCATATTGACTCTATCTAGTCAATAGTATTGACTGGATAAATACTTTATATATATGTATCTATAGCTATTGCTAGTATTTTCCCAACTGCCTCTGCCCGCTGTTGTGTGTTATTATTTGTGTGTAGCACACACCTGGTGCCTGTGGGTAAACCCATCAATGCCAGTGGCGCTCGGCATGTATCATGGGATACATGCAGAAAATCAGTTTGGAGAAGCAGGGTCTAACATTGGCTAGAGAAGGACTCCTTTGCAGAGAAATGAGGATGAAGATGGTGAAAGGTCTAGTTTTCCATCAGATTTTGTCATTCATTTTGAAACCCTGCCTAAGGAAATCCAGAAATCCTGTTGAATCCCCTGCGCATCTTTCTTTTGCGGTGGAGGTGAGACTGGTCAAAGGGGAAAATCCCCTTACTGCACGTAGCAGAACTTCCCAAATTGTGCTTGAGACTGTCTTCTGGAAGAAGGGAAGAGCAACGAACAGTTGAATGTGACATTGGTTGTTAAAAGCTTCAGGAATGAGAAGCCAGGTCAGTCTCATCCAGCATGTGAGCACAGCCCTTGGCCCTCAGTGCTGCCGCGGGTGCCAGCCAGGTCAGCTCAGCAGCTCTTCGTGCGCTGTCGGAGTGGAGGGTGGTCAGCAAGGTGCTGCTCACCTGGTAGCTTCTTATGTGGGATGGCAGCCCTCTTCGCATAACATGCTATTACAGAGAAACTGTGTCTCTTCTGTTACCCTAGGACATCGTAGGACAAGGGGGAACGGTTTTAAACCAAAAGAAGGTTTAGGTTAGATATTAGGAAGAAATTCCTTACTGTGGGAGTGGTGAGGCACTGGCACAGGCTGCCCAGAGCAGCTGTGGGTGCCCCATCCCTGGCAGCATTCAAGGCCAGGTGGGATGGGGCTGGGAGCAGCCTGGTCTGGTGGAAGGTGTCCCTGCCCAGGGCATGGGGGTTGGGACTAGATGGTCTTGAAGGTCCGTTCCAAGCCAAAGCATGCTATGATTCTAGGATTCCATGATCCTTCTGCTCCGTTGCATATACTGCATCAGTGTTGGGCTGCAAACGGGCAGGGTTGCTGGGGGTTACAATAGCATTTGAGAAAACAGCTTGAAAGGTGACAGTCTGGGTGGGGATTTTAGGTTTATTTGCTTTTTTCACATTAATCTATCATCTCCTTGGGCTGCCGTCTCCCAGCACTGCTATTGCTTCACACTTCTGAAGCAATTTAGCTGAGGACTTCAAGCTCCCCTTCACTGCAGTACCTTCTAGCTGTGGTTTTACTCTCACTGTAATTTGGAAATGCTTGTTTTTAATAGTGACAGAATGCAAATAAATAACACACATGAAAGTGTATGTGAGTAACTGTGCATTGACGTGTTTGATATTCTTCAGCCTGCTGCTGAGAGGCAAGCCAGTCAGAATATATCAAAACCAAACAGTACTGGCAAGATTAAACAGCAGTGGATTTGCACATGTAATAAAACTGCTACATTGAGTTTAATCCATGTGTAATTGGGAATAGATAAGGCTGGAATTGAATGACTGCACAGGATCTGGCTCAGATGGAGGAGGGGAAGGGGGAGCAGACTGGATCAGGGAGGCAAGGAGGCTCTGCAGCCTCTGCTTTGGCATGCAGCTGCTGGAATAAGGGGTGGGTTTGTGCTTTTTTATTGTGAGAGACATTAGAGAGGTGATATGATGTTGATGAGCTACATGTACAGTAAAGGGCTTGGCTATTCAAGAACTTCAAATGTAAACAGGTTGTTTTCCTCCCTTGGCTATGGGAGGTACAGTTATAACTGGGCTTAGAGTCAAGAAGTGTTGTCGATGTTTTCCAGTTGTCCTTATCTGCCCAGTCTGACTATAATACAGCAAAACAGAACAGTGAGGATAAATGTTACTGTGTTGTTCTGCCCTTTCCCCATGATCTCTGTTTGTCCACTTAGAATGACTCACGAATGATCCAAACGCCCCCCTTCCCGCTTCAAAAATGACAGCACCTTGGCCAGTCAGTATCTGTGTTGGCTTCAGCTCCATTGCCTGCGAACTGCTTGGCAAAGGGATGCTGCGTGTGCCTCCCTTTCAGCCTCCTTCATAAACCTGGTGGTATTAGCTGGGTTTGGACTCCACTCCTGTGAATGTATAATGTGTTTTGAAATACATGAAAAGATGCACATACATAATTTAAAAAAATATTGTCTTAGTTCTATGGAAAGCAATTTCACTTCTGCAGTTTCTCCCTCTTAAGAGTATCTAATTATTTGTCGTCTTAATTCCCGTTTTCAGCTGTTCCTCTTCATTGGCTCTTGCTAATGCATCGCTTCTGCTTTTGGTAGCTCTGTCAGCATTGGACTTGATGTTGTCTCTTAGAAAGCTCCCTCTGCTGAGCTTTCTGTCTCTGTGCCTGTTGGCTGACTCCTGTAGTCATCCTCTCCCCGTGTCCCTCTGTAGTCCTAAATATCTGAGCTCCCTCCTGTCTCCATGGTTTCTCCTCTGTGGTTACCCTGCAGTTACCACCGGCACACAGCAGCTCCAGACAAGCATTAAATGCATGTTCAGCCAATCTTTTCCACTTATACTTAATAGACCCAGTAGGCTTGTAAGGATATTCTTAGGCAGTAACAGAAAGATTTAACAGATCCTTTAATATGTTTAGCTCAAACCCAGACAGCCCACCCTAATTTCCAACCATTACAGAAACTAGAGGATCAAAGGGCCAACATTTATGGCACAGGACTTTGTTTACCTCAGTTGCTGTGTTTCTTTTGATTCAATTAGCATGGCTCACTTTTATTTGAGGATCAGATTTGGCTACGTTTTTACATGGCTCTGCAAGATGTGACTGGAGTTAGCCTTGTACCACCTTTCAGCAGCCCACTGAAGAGACAGGCAGAAATGCAGTAGTTCTTTAAGTGATGGGTCTGGGGTCAGGCTCGCTTTCCACTCCCTGGCCATGATGGATCTGCCTGGCCTGGCACAGGGGAACTGTCTGCTGTCCTCAGCAAGTGCAGAAATAGATGGTTCTTTTTTGTAGTTTGATGCCCTTTCCTATGTGATATTGGTATCTGGAAAAACATTCCTAGGTGTGAGGTGTCTGAATTCAGTCACAGGGTTTCTGATAGCCCCTACTTAGAGCTGCTACTCAGTTGTGTAGGTACTTTTGGCTTCTTTAGTTTTGATTTACGGAGGCATCCCTGAAGCATGGAGTTTTGCAGCTCTGAATGCAGGGAATTATCCCAGTCCAGGCCAGGACTAAGCAACACACCGTTCTTACACTGAGACCATTCAGAGTGTGAAAGCAGAGTGATTTCTTTGCCCATGTTTTTTTGGATGTGTGTATGAATCAATTAGATGTTCTCCAAGCTTGCCCAACATGTAGCAACGAGACGGTGTAAATAAACTTGGGGCCGCTGCCTTCATTCAAACCGTGGTTGGCAGCAGTGCAGCTTTTGGCCTCTTGTTTTATTTCTGCAGTGGCCAAGCTGGTGGGGAAATTTCAGGATGGCGAAGCCGGATGGAGAGTGTCCTGAGCTCTCCAGCACATCTGCCTCTCGGGCTGGGCAGCTGTGTTGTGAGGATGATATAAAATATTTGAAGCTCTATTATTCTATTAGACAATTTTTTGACTGAAACTAGGGCAGGGTTTTAAAAGCTATTCTGTTCTCTTACAGTCTCTCTGTTTACTATACATTTTTGGTACGAGGACTGTACAATTATTTTACAAATAGGTTGTGCTTAATAACAATTACAATAAAGTGTAATCCAAAGCCTCTGGTTATGGCATTTTATGCCTCTTGCTTTATTTTTTTTATTATTTCAGACCCATATAATTTATACATTTTAGTTTGAGTGATGTTGGCTGCATGCTTTTGCCGCAGGACTCAAATGAGAAGCTTAATAAATGAATATGGGTTTAATATGATTAAATTGGTTTCTTACCTCAGTGCTGCTAGCTCTCACCCCACACCATTTAGTTCAAATTTCTTCCTCAGTTTTGTTTTAAGGCTGTTAGTGTTGCATACTTTTCTTATTGAGTGCCCATGTTACAGCATGATGGTGATTCAGCTGCTGGTAATTACATGGGCATCGTGGGTCAACAGGCTGGTGGGGTAACTAAAAATTGAAGGAATGTTTTGAGCAAAGAACAGTTTAGAAAAAGTAATTGCCAATGTACTATCCCTATGGGGGGAAAGAAAATGTCAGCTTTCCACATGAGACTGCCTCTCCCTAATGCTCGTGCTGGGGGTGTAATAGCGTAGCCTGTGCATTTCTTGTAGCTCTCTGTACCCAGGGTGATGAAGGCCATTGGGGGGTTGGTACTGAGGTCCCTCATTCGACTGTTGTTGCAACCATGACATCTACTTATACAGCATGATCTATTACTCAATGTCAAATTCCCTGTCCGTATTTCTGCTGTAGGCACTGCTACTCAATGTGCAATGTTTGTTGAATGGCTAAAGGGGTGACAATGCCATAGAAAGGGCTGGCTCAAGTGGCAGATTTTTATCTTTTTGTGCAAGTGCTGTAAACATAATGTCAGCAATTAGATAGTTAGTACTTAATATAATATGGAGAACATATAACTTACAAACAAATCTTGGTGGTATCAAGCTGGAGAGGATTCCCTTGGTTTTTGGAAGGTGGCTACTGGATGAGAAGTGCTCTGCTGCCCTCCCCTTATGCCCTGGCTCAGGACCTTCAGTGACAATGTGTGAAGCTTCATTTTGTTTCATCATCTCTGCAACCTGTATCTCTTTTCAAGAATCTTTTATCCATGAGGGGATTCTCCTGTTGAGATGATGCTCCTAGCTGTTATGTCTGCTTTATTTTGTATTGGTAATGAAGTATCATGAAGTAAAGACTCCAGACTGGGGCGTCATTCTGTGTCCCATGAGCCATCATTTATATTTTATATAAACTAAAATAATGTCATAACTTATTTCTCCCAATGATGCCAAAAGCAAGTTTATAGACTGCTACTTTCCTCAGAGATAGCTGGGCTTTAATTCTTACCCCTGGTTTGAACTGGGTATAGGACAAATCACCAGCTGATGCACACATGAGGAAGAGATTTACTTCAAGGGTTAGTTTCATTCAATTGCTTATAACAGACAAAGGCAGCTATTTTAGGTGAAAGAAGTGATTTTGTGGGTTCTGGTCTGTCTGCTTTTGGCTTATAGTGGATTTCCCCCCTCTAATACACCTATTCAGGTCTGATTCTTTCAATTTTATAAGACCACGTAGCTCTAGTCCAAAAGTAATTATTTTGTGTTTGACTTCTGTTCGTATTATCCCTTCTTTCAACCTGTAAGCATATGTCATTTTCTTGACCAATACAGCCTGGGGAAGGTGGGTTACCAAACTAGACAGACCAATGGACAGATCCAGCCCAACACTTCCTATCTGATTGCTTAAAGCTTTTTCGTCCTTTCCCCTACTGCAATCGCAGTACTGTAAACAGTATTTAGGTGCTCCTGATCAAGCTTTCCTTGCCTTCCAGCATAAATCAGAACTTCTAGGAAGGAAAGTGCCTGCATTATTGCAAAGCTTCCTCTGCTTCTTGGGTGGAGGAGACCCAGTGTGTGCATCCAACAGCTGAAGGAAGAGGAACCTGACAAGTTCTAGGTATAAAGGTTGACTCCCTTCCCAGCTCCTTTGTGAAACCATACTAGAAATAGAGTTCACAGGGAAAAATGGGTAGGTGTGAATACAGGAAATTACATATTTACATATTACATGTTGGGCCAGGACAAGCTGGTTCGGTGGGGTTTCTTGGTGGTTTGTTGTTTTTTGTTTTTTTGTTTGTTTTTTTTTAATATATAAGCACCTGAAGTGTGCACACAGACCTCATAAAATATTACAAGAACACAAGGACCACTGGCCTTTACCTACATTTTTAAACTCTTCAGTGAGGTGAAACAATTCCTTCCTTCCTAAGAGTAGTTTCCTATAGTCAAGAATCCACTGAATCAAGGCCAGGAAGCTTGTCTCTATGTGCGTATATCTATCTATCCTTATGTATGTGTGTGTATATATATATATCTGTATATGTACCTGTATGTATATTGCGTGACCCCCTGGCCCCAATCCTGCCATACTGGGGGAAAAAAAACCCAGGTTTTTATTCACTTTGTTTCTTAGACTGAAATAGAAAACATGACAGCTTTATTATCAGCACTTTTGCAATACACGACACTGCAGCTAGTAAGAGATTATACTAATAAGGCACTGCAAATTTTCAGCTCCCTGCTGATGGGTGTGTATTTTCATTGGTTTTGTCAGCGAAAATTCTGCCACTGACTTGTGGGTGGAAGGTACACAATTTGTGCTGGCAAAAGAGGATATTTATTTACTGCTCATATGAATATGGTTTATAAGCTGCTTTTGCAAGCAAATGCAAAATATACTTTATATTTTTCTGTGTGATGTTTTGCATTCATAATAAGTGAAGTTTTTTTAAAGATTTGTCAGTATGGTTTGGAATTATCACATACCAGTAATTACTATGTGTGATTAAAAATCTTGAGGAAAAATCCTCCTTAGTGTATTCCAGACTTCACGTACACATAGATCTGTAAGATGGTGAGTTGTGTAGTGCATTTTAATCAAATTGTAGTGGCTTTCTATAATGCAAAACTATTTCCATTGAAGTCTGAAATGAGTCTGGCATGAACCAGAGTCTACATGATAATATATTCTTCATATCCTTTACATGCTGATAACAGTTCAGCTGCACTAAAGGGTTTTGTCAAGTTATGTTCATTTTCTATAGGTGTTAATATATTTGGCAATTAGAGTTCAAATTTTTACTCTGAAACTAGTGTTGAATCTGGGTCGGCGAGAACTCTAAATTGAGCAATTTCACCAACTGTTGCAGGATGCTGTAGCAAACCTTTGAGCTAAACTGTGCTCCTGTGTGTTGAGAGTTGTAATTTAATAAGAGGCAGGCAGGCTTCAGCTACTTGTCTTCCTCCTGGGAAAAGATGGAAATATGTTAGCTTGATATTGCTATAAGTTTAAAAGTTGAAGCAGGGAGAGGGCAGACTAAAAGGATTGGTTTGTCTCCCGCTTCCTTCCTCTTGTCTGTTGAGTCAAATCCTCACCAAGATTTTTCTTGGCCTGCTTTCATGTGGTTTAGCATAAACTCAGTTTTCCTGGGTATCCTTATAGTTTAAGTATAAAGCAGAAGTTCTGTGTCAGGGGCAAAAGTTCCTCTGGTTCCGTGTTAAAGAAACACCTGCGGGCACATTAGGTGTTCGCACACAAATAAACCAGATTATTTCAGTCTGTGTTGCTGGTTTGAGAGGAGGTGAAGCTGGTCAAAGAGCTGATGGCTGGATAAGCTCTTGCAGGAACACTAACTTGTTTTTGACATCTGTCCTGGATCCATGAGAAGATGCATTTGGAACCCAGACTCTGCTCTTCTATTTGTTTCAAGATGCAAGCCAAACCATGAGATCTCCACAGAGGAGCAGAGTGACAGCTGCACTTTTTCTATTCCTTCTTTGCACGGACAGTACAGCTTTTTTTCCATTTTCAGAGCCTCACAGTACTAAACTGCAGGTTAGCCATGATGCATGCTTGTTTACTGTAACAGCCTTCCTTTAAACTTCTGTTTCATCAAATGTTGTTTGTAACCCGTTTCTGTAATCATATTTAATATGAAGCATGTAAGAGTGATACATACAGCATCCTGCAGCAAACTCTGTGTGGGGTCATGCTGAAGGCTGGCTAGTAGTGTTGCTTCACTGAAATTTTGCTACAATGGCTGCTTTCATTCAGATCAAATGATGGACAATCAAGTGCCTTCCAGTTCCATGATCAGCAGCCAAGAAAAAGCCAGACAGTACTTGAGGCTCAGGCTGCGTGTAACGCAGGCTAGTGAATGGTCTTGTAAGGCTGAAAGCTGTTTCTTGAGCACCTGTATATAAATCAAATGGGTGAAGGCACAATTCCATTACCCCTGTGTGTGTGGGAGGAGGGAGGAGCAGTAGAAACGTGCACTTGTGGTGGAGTCTCTGCGGATGCCCCAGCTCCCTGGCAGCAGTTATAGCAGTTTGTGTCTCTGCACATAGTCACTGCTTCTGGCAGGTAGAAATGTAGGTAAGGGTCTACTGAATGCCGTTTCTGCTGCTGTTACCCTTGCTAATTGGGAGCTAGCTCTGCTTACCACCCCAGACTGCAATACAGACATACCTGGAAAAGCAGAGAGAGAACACAGCTAGGAAACCAAGCCCAGGAGTAAAACATTGTCATGACCTTTAAGAAAAGCCCATAGCAAGATCTTGGGTAAGACAGTGTTTGAAAACGTGCTTGGAAGTGGAAGGAAAGGGACTATTTCCTGCTGCCTGCCTTCCTGCTGTGCCTGTGTTCAGAGCATTATGTTCGCAGAGGAGATTACAGGAAAGGCATTCCCGGTTCCACCTCTGATGTCTCTTTCTAACAGAAGCAGCCCCCAAATCCTGGAAAACGCTGAGGGTGGGAGGCAAAAGCAATCTGCCTCGTTCTCTCAGATGTGTTTCTCACAGACATTTTGGTCAACATTAACTTCGTGATGCCAATGGTATGGGAGTTCCCATGGCAAACATACTCATCTCTAACCCTGAACAGCAGGGTTAATCCCAACCCTTCAGGGTCAATTAAGAGGTAATTGCATGGGCCTCAATTAATCCCTGTTTAACTCAGTTGCATTTGATGGAAGGGCACTAGAGATTAATTTGGCCTAGTGCCTCATCAAATTCATTAATTTCATTAAATGTGAAAAAATATTTTAAGTGTGAGGTAGCAGCTGTGACTTTTCTGCCCTGTGATGGGATCTGGCAGCACTGGGCAAGACTTTAAATACTTGTCGTCAGGCTGTAGGTACCAGGATGCTGGCTGAGCTAGTGAACTGCTGCCTCTGGTAGGGAACGTTCTACAGAAAACCCAATAAGCTATTGCATCACACAGTGTCAAGGACCTGGTCTGCTGGAGGATTCAGGACTTCTTCAAACCCTGATGATTTTGTTGAGAATGGCAAATGCTTGCCCTGTCTCTCTGAACTGGGCCCTGGACTGTTCACACGAGAGCATGCGTCCGCAGGGTGATGTGTCACACATCGTACCCTGCTTAGTCTTAATTAAGGTTATGACTGAGAGGGTGCTGAAATGTTTTATCATTATTCTGCAGATTAATGAAATCTTACTAACGAGATCTGACTCTAACATCTGCTCTAACAGTAAATGTAGAACTAGATGAAGAAGTCGTCATGTTAAATGGCTCGGCGCTGAAAGTATGGCTAGAGTGACCCCCTGTCGGTCTCTGTAGATCATTATTCAACACTCAGAAGTAACCACCTGGCTGAGGGTGACAGGAGGGCTCAGGTGGGAGGCAGGTTACTAGGTTTTCACTCTTTGCTTTGGTTGGTTTCACCCCTACAAGCCCTGACACTGCCCAACACCTGCATGTGCCATAGAATGCCCCGGGTTCACTGACCTTCTCCATGAACCGTCCTCCAAACCATGAAATCAGGGTGCGCTCTGGCTTTTATACTTGGTATAAAAGCTGATTCAACTTCTGCTGCAGTACACTGTACCAGGCAGCTCTCAGGCGCTGCTGCTGCAATTTATCACCATAAACTGTTTCATATTGGAACAAACAATACTCATGAGGCAATCTGGATTCAAATTAATTCAAAAGCACCATAACTGAAAAGTGAGCAGTCTCTTTGTGTTGTTTCTTTTAACAAGATTTTATGATATGACTAGACTACAAATAGCTCTATTCATGATAAACTGGCAACTTTGCAAATTGTATATGCTAAAAGCTATTTGTTGTACAAGCTGTTCTGGAGAAAAAATCTTAAATGAAGTCTTCCCTGCCAGGGGGATGTGAGGTATCAATTGCATGGGTGCTGCCATGGGTGTCCCATTTCAGGAGCCCCATGGCTATGGGGGCGGTGGTGAGAAAAGACCATCTGGTCCAAACCCCTTTAATTGCTCAAAGTCAATCATTGCAGGGCATTAGAGAAGAAGAGGCCCATTTGGAGAAAATTTACCAGTCTGGTGAGAAAACGTGTAAAGGTGAAGGAAAACGAAGGGGTACAATAATTGCTTTTGGTCCCAAATATTTGCATCTGACTACTGCTGCTGCTGTATGCTTTCCCCTTGAAGGCATGGCAAGGTTATCTACCTCCAAAATACCCTGGAAAGATCTCTGCTTTAATGCCCATTAAGACTGCTGCTGTTATCTTTCAGAGGTGTGCTGTGTTTTCAGCATGAGCCCAGGACATGGTTATGGCTGGACTCCCTTTTTAAGGGTGAGTCAACCCTTAAAAGTGGAAGAGACCTAGCACATTTTTGTTCACGTTGGTAAATACCTCAGCCAGTGTAACTGACGGGGAGGATGGAGCAGGCCATTAATGCATCTTCTCTGTAGACATTATTCCAGGAAATTACATCTGTGTGTATTTCTTGGATATTTGTATAGTGAACCCAAGCACTGAATAGCATATCCTACCATGGGAATAAATGCTTTGCCACCAGAGATGGAGCCTAGGTTGTCCCTCGGGAACGACATTTATAACATATGTAAGGATGTCGACTGTGACCTGTTGATAAAGTTTTAATAGTGGCTAAAGGTGTATCTCCAGAGCCAAAGCAATGAATTACAGTTATGTTTTAATGCACTTATCGAATCATTCCATTTCCTACCTCCAAGTAAAACTATGACTCTTGCAAAACCAGCACCATTTACTCTGGACCTCTCTTTTCTAGTCATTTCTACTTATTAATAATAATTGTAAGTGCACTGGAGGTTAAAAGGTATCTGAAGAGCAATTAGAAGGTCTTGAAAGGTCTTGAAGAAGATTTGGATCTGAATGTGAAGTAGTTTATGGGCTAAAATTCCTATTGCACATTCGAGATACACCTACAAAGCAATAGTATATGTGAAGACAGAGTGTAAAATGAAAAACCTGAAATGAGAAAGGAGTTGGACTTAGGGAGGGGTTAGGCATCTGAAGCCTCAAAGCTTTCTCGGCTGCCAACTAACTCCAGAATGACCTAGATCAGGAGGCAGATTGTGTCAACAAAGATTTGAGGCATGTTACATTCTGCTTTGGAGTAACCACAGAAGATGCTTGCTCTTGGTAGGCATAAACATCACCCAGGATTGCGCCCTGCAGGAACGCACAAAATGGGCTGTTTTGTGAGAGGAGTTGGTATAATGAGCATTTTCTGGACGCTTCCACTGCAGCAAGCTCTCAGTCAAATGCCAGGGCAGTATCTGTCTTGTTTTCAAAGGCTGATGTGGAGGGGTTGGTATTGCTGCCTTCTCTGCTTACCTGAGAAATTAGTGGTTGGAGCACATGGCCAGAAAATGAGAGCTGGAGATCTGTCACTTAGGCAGCAGAGGGTCAAATCTGTATCTCTCATAAGAAATAGCCTAATTTTTGGGATAAACAGTTCAGTGAGATGGAGGGATGCTCCGTCCCTGCTGTTATGTGCTTCTAGGTGTAAAAGATGTGAGCAGCCCGAGGTCCTTGTCTTGAGACTTAGTGAGCTCTTTCACTGGAAGGAAACCAGTCCCTGGCAGAGGAATTGGAGTGCAGGCAGGTCCCTCCAGCCTCCAGGCAAGGTGATTGTGCTTGCTGGACTCTGTGTCTCACTAGCAAGCCTGGAAGTGCCGTGCGCTCCATGGGGCATCACCAGCGGCACAGAGGCAGGGTGCAGCCGCCAGCAATGGGGCAGGCAGTGGCTTTTCCTGGACAGAAAGGAACCTGTGCTTGCTGCCTGGCATGTGTGTGGTGCTCACTGAGGTGCTGGGTGAGGTACTTGAAAGAGTCTGAAAGAGGAAAGCAACCCTGCTCTGTTTGGGTTTTCCTTTAAAGTGCCCTCTGTCTGACAGAGCGGGGCTCAGGCGGTGACAGACAAGTGTAATTCCCAAAGGGAAACTGTTCAGCATTCAGATTAAAACATCTTGGACTGCAGCCCCAGGATAAAAGTCTGGGGAAGGATGAAGCCCCCTTCAAAACACAGAATAGGTGCTAGGGAGGGAGAGGTGTTGCAGAGGAGCTCTTAAACTCCGCTTTCATATATACTGTTATGTGGTAAAGGCAAAGTGGTGGGCACCTCACAGCCATGCGTTCTCTTCCCTCCTGCAGCCTGAAGCCAACAGGGGCCCCCAAACGGGGAGGTGAGGTGGGTTGCAGAGGTGTTTGGGGCAGGGCAAGGAGCGCCAAAGGCATAGCAAAAGCTTGCAGGCTGAGTGGCAGGGCTCGTGGGCACCGTGAGCACCGGCCAGTGCCCGAGCGGGACCCCCTGGCTCTGCGCTGCGGACAGCCGCGTGGCTACGAGTGTCAGCGGGACAGAAGAACACGAGCCCTGCCCAGTTTCGCATTCAGCTTGCAGCTTGGTTGGATGCTTTTGGAAACCTTAGCCTAAATTTGTACTTACTGTATAGATTACAATAAAGGAAAAAAAAAAAAAAAGGGTATTCATTAAAGAGTAAAATTGAAATAACTTAGCTGGAATCGATTTCAATTCCTCAACTTGGTTTAACCAGTGTATGCTGTGCACTTCATCTGTATGTAGTATGATTGTAATTATGATATCTTTGTTAGTCTAACTCCCAAGAACAAAAAAGTGCTTAGACATTAGCTGGCTATCTTCCTGATTTTTAAAGCCAAATATCTAATTAGAGCAGTTCTGTTTCTTACATTTATTTTCAGTTCTAGAGAGTGAAAGACAAGAAATCTCAACACAGCTGTGGCTCTTTTATAAACTTCAGCTTATTAGAGCTTTTGGGTCAAATTCTCTGGTGGTGTAACTCCACAGACTTACATTTCTGCTGGTGTAACTTTAGATATTTATATAATTCTCTGTACATCTGTCCACATGTGTGTTCCTATGTATATACCAAACCCATAGTTGATATAAATCACTGTAGCTCTTTTGGCTTCTGTGAAACTATACTGATTTCTTACCAGCTGGGTATCCGGTCCACAGCATCTGGTTTTCCTTTTCCCTCCCTTAATAGCACTGATGAATCAGAATTCCTTAAGGAGGATAATACTAAACATAATTAGACAGGATATGTTCAAGAAGAAAATTTAATTTGAAGAGGTTTGCACAGAATTTTTATTGGCCTCAGGTGGGATGCTGGGACTTTATCTTAATGAATCCTTTCTACAGATCCATTTCAAAAACTGCATTATGCTATTATGTGATGGAGTGTACTCTAATGGTGCATTGCACATATGTTTATTCAGTTGGATTTTAAAGTTGTTCCATAGATTAGTATAATTATTCTGGGCTGCAAAAAAGAAGCACTGTAATGTAAGCTGAAATTTTAAAATAGCTATGCACAGAGAAGTTTATTTAATCTTTGGCACCTACGTACATTAAAGAAAGTCCTGTTATTAAACCAAATATGGGTCTGTGGATTGGAGCTATCCTCAGCATTAACTTGCTGGCTAAGTCACGAGCTTTTTTTGTTTTGTTTTGTTTGTTTTGTCCCTCACTTGCTCACAATTCAGTCCCAGTATTTTATTTTTATGTAATATTTTTGACTTTTGAAATCATATCCGTGTGTTGCCTTTTTATTGAGATTGTGTAAGCACAACACAGTCTGGGATTATTTAGATAAATCCCATTAGATTTTGTTCAAGCTACTGGGTGAATTATCCTCCACTCTTGCTGATTCCATATCCATTTGCCTTTTATCTTCAGAAAAGCTTGCTAATGTTTATTGTTAACAATAACAGGCCACATCTATCTGTCATTTACCACTGTGTAATTGTATTCTAATTAGGATGCAATGTTTGGGGTACTTGTATCAGAAAGGGTAACAGAGAAAAAAATAATCACTTGATATTGCAAGCTCTCTGCTAAAGACATTAAGAAGAGTAAACAGAAAGAGGTGGAGAGAGGAGAATTGATAAATGATTCAGTAGTCTTCTGTCTGGTGGAGTGTTTCTGAGAAAAATGGGATGGAGCATCTCTGTTCCCTGCTCTGCCCCCAGTCTTGTTCGGCGTGGCATGGAGGGAATTGAGTGAAGGGTCGGGAGGGTCGTCTTTGAGGCCAGTGTCAAGGGGGAAAAGGCAAATTACTTCTGAGCACCCAGAAGGGGGAGAAGAATTAGTGGAGCTGCTAGGTCTGTTTCTCTTCTTCTATAATTGTATTCAAAATGATGGAGCCTTAACAAGGAAGTATCAGAGCTATTGTACAAAAGCAAGCCACAGGCTTCCTCTGTCCTGGCACTGTAAAATGAGATTTACAAGGTGATAAAGTCATATGGAAATGCAATGTCTTCGGTGTCCCTGGTATTTGTTTGCTGACTAATTACTCCTAGCTTAGGGTTTGCTAATTTTTTTGTAGCTTCTGTGTTAACACTTCTCCAATAAAATTGCAAATCTACATTCTCTTCTCTATGTGCATAAGACATCCCATCTAGCTAGTGATTGAGTTCTTGATGAATCTAGCATTACAGTGAAAAATTACTTTGCAGCTATTAGGTATTCAAAACATGCAATCAGACTTCAAAATACAACTATTCAAAACAGTTAATGAAGCTTGCAGAGCCCTGCTGAACACTGCAGGCAAACAAAGCAGTAACCTGTACTGCTGCCTGTAGATTTACAGTTGGTTAAAAAAAAAAAAAAAAAAAGAAAAGATAATGAGGTATACTGTATTTTCATATTTTCAGAATTAATTTTTTAGTAGGTCTTCTGGGGAAGGTTCAAGACAGGATTTGAAGCCCCAACAGATGATTGCTGCTGCCCCAGAATCAGGTGCTCAGAAAGCATCTGTCAGGGTTCTGACACTGGAGTTAATCATCAGCGTGCAACATATTTTATATCAGCTCAGAGCACCTCTTTCCACAAGTTCTAGTGATGAATGAGTGCACCGCATACTCTGACTCCACATGTTCTCTTTAGTCTAATTAACTGTTTTTCTAGCTTGGGTCCAACCACAGTGCGATCTGATCTCAGTGACGAGAGAGGTTCTGTGCCTGTACGGACAGATCTGATGTTAGATGGCAAAAATAAATAGGTCGCCAGGCAGATGTTGCTTCGTGTTGCAAGGCTGTTCCTTAATTTGCATACAGGTGAGAGATCTAATCTCTATTCCCCTCCTCTTCCAAGCGTTCTGCACCTTTGCAGACTTGGAAATATTCACATTTTAAAACCAGGAAGGAGCTTGGGCTCCTGCTCTTGGGTAAGGAGTCTTAATTTGAGTGGGAAGAGGAGAAAAAACATTGCATCCAGAAACGGTCATTAGGTCCTTCTCGCCTCGCTCCAAGTACTTCCTAAAGAGTGTAAGTCTGGCTTCAGCCAGGCAAAGTAGCACCAGCCTGAATATCCTACCTTCCTGTTCCTTTAGTATCCTTCAGGGTGGGAGTGGAAGGAAATCATTCCAATAAAATTAAAACAAAAACTCTGAAATGTGTTGTGGCAATCAGTAAATCCATATTCTTACCGTTAGATATCATACTTTGCAATGATGAGGAAGATCTTGGCCCAGAAACACATTTTAGAGACATCTTAGTATATCAGGCAACAGAAATGCCCCGTGTGTCTGGGCTGGATCTCCAGCACTTAAAAACTCACTTCCCAGCTTCTGGGTAGCTGCAAAATGTAGGCAGTGAGCTGACCACCTCAAGGATGAGAGATTTCTATGTATCCTTATTTTCTTTTGTTCCTGTTAGAGCTGCAAATACCACAACAGTTGCGGTGTTCAGTGTTCACCAGGGCTCTGGGAGAGCGGAGTGTAACTCTTGTGTGCATCTTCGTCTGATTCCTTCCTCTCTCCTGCCCTTTCTGTAGGAAATCGAAAGGTTAGTGTAAATGGCACTTTCTTTACTTTGTCCACCCTGAACAAAGTTCCACTTTTAATAATCTGACAACTCCCGGTGAAGTAGCCCCATCAGAAAGCGGGCAGCATCTCCAGCAGCATTTCATGCTGCACGGAGGAAACACGTTGTGTTAATCCTTAAGATTAATTGATCCAGCATTACAGGAGTTAAACACCGTATTTAGGAAACAGATTTGAATCAAAAGTCATGGATTAAAATAGACGCAGTTCTCTGTACAGCTTCTGCCTAAAGCACTCCAGACTTTCTCTGTTTGAGGAATTCCTATTGGCAAGGGGATTGTAACCAGCAATGTGAGAAATAAGAAAAAGGTGGCATTTCTGGAAAGCAGAGGTGTCTGTAAATTGTTCCTGACTAGAGCAGAATTCAGCAAAAATTGGTCCCCTCTCCACTATCTAATAGAGAGTTAAGTTTGGTTAATGGCATTCATGTCACCTGAGGAGTGTGACTTGTTTTTAAGAAGTATGTACAGACTCTGCAAAGTCTTACCTAGTAGCAGTAACGCAGGGCTAGGGTAAATTTATCTATGTGGTGGGACTAAGGTGATTTTGGCTTTCTATTTGTCATGAGTGTTTAAGATGTCATATTTATGTTTCTTCTTCTTTCAACTTCTCTTTTGTTGACAGAGCATAAAAAGATTTCTGTGTTTCCACAGACTACTAAAAAGCCCTTGACTTTCATGCCTCATGGAAGACACTGGTCTGGTTAGCTTATTAAAACAGAAATTGCTTAACAAAGCATTTACTAATGCTATTTGCTGTAATTAAGTCCTGAAATAGGATTCTAAATGGGACTCAAGTCCATCTGCTGGGACAGTTTTGTTGTTTTTTTCATACTTTTTTTTTCTTCTTTAGGAGGAACAGGTCAGCTCCTAATGGTCTTATTTATAGTCATCAGTGTGATACTTTCATGGACACGCCCCAGCCCCCATTTCTGAGTATATACTGTAAGTTCAGTTTCATAGCAAGTAACTTTGGTGTAGTTTGAGCCATAAGAGACATGAAACCCCAAACGAAATGGGTTAAGATGGCATTTCCCTTAGAAAATGCCTGTCCAGCAAAATTGAAAGTGTCATCATAACCTGCTGTTTTTTATTAAACTTTTCATTTGGAAAGTTCTGGGGTTTGGCTGCTAGATCAGAGTCAGTTGCTACAACAGAGCCCTGCTGTAGATTTGGGCTCAGGCAGATAAGGCTAAAATAGCTGTAGCCTTCCCAGGCTGTGTCTGTAAGTCATGAATTTTTTGCAGGAAAAAGCCTTGGCCACCAAAGTGACTGGGTACCTTCCGCTAGTGCGCCTGGTAAAAATGGAGAGGCTTTGATTATATGTTGATGCAGAAAAAGCATACTTCTTTATGATCAAGTTGCAGGAAGGAGACAGCTTCTCCTACCCAGATTTGCTCCCAAAAGACAGTATTTACTGGCCAGCCTGTATAATGATGCAATCTACGCACACAAATACAGAAGGAAAGGCAGCTTTCATAAGACTAGCGATTCTGAAATGATTTACTGGGAAAGCAAACCTCTGGGGTTGCAATGACTTTTTTAAAATGTTGTTTTCCTTAGAAGCAAGCTAAGAACACGAAGGAAACACCTACACCAGGAAACCGATGCACTTAATTAGATCTTGAATTTGCATTCAGTTTAAGGATGGATCAGGCTAACTTTTCTCCCTTTTGTGTGCGCTTTTGCAGAGTTTAATGGGGTTGGGGGTGGGGGGTGGAGGAGTGGAACTGAGTTATTTCGTTTATCTTCCCAGAATTTGAGTTTGCTGCTACAGGCTGTCAGCTACCCGCAAACGAGCACTTCATTTAAAATGTTGTTGAAAAGTTGGGTTCAGTCCTGTTGCATCTGGTATGCAGATGGGATGCTACTTTTTGTTCAAATAAACAGAAGAAGCAATTAAGCCTCTTTTGGAGTAAGATATCTGAAACAATAGGAGGCACCATCTGAAGCACAAGCTCAATCAGATGCTGAACGACGTGGGTAGCAGAGTTTCATAAAAGGTTGAATGCAAGCAGAGATTGGCTGAGTGGTTGGGATTATTTTTCCTTTTCCTCCCCCCCTTGTTTTTGGAGTTATCTGTGTATGAGCAAAGACATAACCAGAAGCAGAGATGGTGGCAAAAGGGGCTAGAGAAAAAAGTCCTGTTGTCCCCAGCCTGTTACCTGTGTCCCAGGGCACTCTGGAGGAGCAGGCTTTTGCCCTCCTGCCGCCTGGAAGTGCTGGTGGGGTGTGGGGCCCCCAGGCTGTTACCATTTTAGGTGACTCCCTCTGCCTATGAAAAACCAACTGGTACCCAAAGATCTCATTTGTTTTCTGATTTCAGGCACCCCCTTGACTCAGCCACATAGAAGGCAGTATGTTTGCGTCTCTGGTAGTGGTTAATCTTCTTTTTACACTTGCAAGTAGTTTCATGGCAAGAACAATCCTGTAGTTTTTAAAATTTATTTTTCTTTTATTTTTCCTTTTTTATTTTTTAGTTTTTCTTTTTCTTAAGATTTTTCCTTTTTATTTTCCTTTTTTAATTTGTCTTTCTTTTTTTTTATTTTTCTCTTTTTAATTTTCTTTTTTTATTATTTTTCCTTTTGTTTTATTTTTCCTTTCTGACTGCTGCTGACTGCTTTTGGTAGTGGGATATTTATCCCAATAGAAGAACAGACAGGTGATGCACAAGAATACACATACAGCACAGGAATATACAAAGTCCTCTTGGAAAACAAATATTTTAAAATGCTGCATTTGTTCTCTTCAGGAATGTCATCCTGCCATATGAAGTGACAAATGCATGCACTCACAGTTTATGGAATGTGATGCATCTTTTAAATTAACCCTCTGCTTGTGTCCCATCAGTTCTACCTCAGTAACACAGATAGTCGTCATCTTCATCCTGCCTGCCTTTGTTGGTTTTTTTCCCTAAGAAACCAGGTGCAAACTTCCTCCCCAACCATTCTTCTGCTAATGGACAAAGACAGCACAACTTCTCTCAATTTCCCGTGAAATATGGAAGTAAGATTTCTCCCCAAAGGCTCCATCTGCCCATCTTGGAAGAGCTGCTTCATTTAGTGGAAACCAAGAAGGTTTGGTGGCTCATCCAAATCCTAAATTCATGTCAATCGCAGTGTGAATGATCAACCACTATTTTTAAAGGTCAAGTTGGTGCAAACAGGTCACTTTGAAATAAAGTATTATTGGTTTATTATTGTTACATTATGGCTTAAAAAAAAAAAAAAAAGGTATAATAAACCACCCTTTCTCAAAGTGGAAGTAAACCAGTTGCATGAGGTTTTTATAAAATGGATCAAAATCTTTGACATTTACAACTGTCATGTACAAATGCAAAGGAAGTACATGTAGGGGCAGAAGCTATTTATTTAATTCAGCTTCAGCACGCAAATAGTTTTGGTGGTCCTAAGATTGCGTTATGAAAGCAGAAAATTATCGCAGCCCTATTTAATTAGGGCTGCCATAGATGAGTCCCTAACACAAATCATGAGATCACTTTGGACCTCGGTTTCCCATCTGTGCAATGGAATTAGGATTGCTTCCTTAACCTGCAAGGTCACTATGAGAACAACCACATCAGTGATAACGGGGTTGACACCGTCCTGCAAGTGCTGTGGGCAGGAAACGATAAATCTCTGGGATTCTAAAGTCTCCAGATTAAAAAAAAATAAAAAAAAAGGATTGCAATATTTTTTTGTTCTATTAAGGCAGCTTCCCAGGATATCAGTGCAATGGGGATAAATACATAGAGGGTGAAGCACAGCAGATACAAGCGAGGCTCATTGGAAGGAACTTCAACCCCCCAGTCACCTAATTTTCTGAAGTCTTATCACACATGACAGTTTGTGAAGGTGATCTTGTTGAAGTTGAGATTAGCAAAGATAGAAGAAGCAAAGCATTTTATTATGTAATAAAATATATTTTATTAAACTTGATAACATACGGGGGTGGGGGAATAGATGAGCTTTCTGACCCACCTCAGGCCTGAAATATGGTCTGAGGAAGATCTTGGGCATATGTCAGTTTGTCCATCAGTCTAATAAGAGGCACCACTTCCTACAAACTTTGTCCTGTACCGTATACTACACAGTTAAAATACATAAATCAAAATCCTTAAATATAGAGCTGGATAAATAATAAAGCAAAAACAGTTCAAGAAAATATTATGGTTAAGGTCAAAAAAGCGCATAATTTTTGGAGGGTTTTGAGTGAAATGAAAAATAGGACTTTGCATCAATTCAAATTCTTCCTGGGTTGAAACAAAATGTTTCTTTCAACAAAATGTTTCTTTCAACTTTTAGTAACCTTTTGCTTAATCAGATTTCTACAAGTCCATTTAAAATTAATAATTGGTTTAAAAAAAACCCAAACAAACAACAAGGCTTTTGCAAATAAGTCATATTTCTGGTATGAATTTTTTTGCTTAAAATGTTAAAGATAAATGTTTCAGCTCTCTTCAAGGATGTTACTCTTATCTTTATTGGTAGGAACCATACTCCACACTTCACACATTTGGATGTAAGGTTTTCTTTCTCCACCAAAACTTTATTTAGCGAAGTTGATATCCACCCCCTCCTCCTCCACTTACAGCCAGTTGTATTAGAACTCAAACTATGTAGGACTCCAGACTGTTAAATTACGCATAAAATACAGTGATGCTGACATGCCTTTGGGTCTCTATCATGCATATAAAGAGGCTGCATTATATGCCTGTCTATACATTGGTGCATTTGCTCCTGCCTTTGTTGATCTTACGATACGCTGCTGATACCTTCTGACTTTTGCATGCTGTGGTGAAAATTCCTGTAGGAGAAATACTTATCATCAATAAATTTGATTAAGCCTGTGTTTTCTTCTCCTGGGATTTGCCATCTTAAAATCTTAATGGCATAGCTTTCAGGACAAAGAGGAGAAAAAGGACAAATGTGCTTCAGAGTCTGATACGAAGCCATGGAGATGATGATGTTTAGGCAAAAGCCAGATGTTATGAAATCATGTTCAGAATCAATTCCGTTATTAATATTTCACTGCTAAAATGAAGAGGGAATTAGATAAAGGCAGAGGGAACCTTGAACTTCTTTAATCTAGCAAGTTGTTGTTTACCTGCCAAAATAATCCTTGTTTTAGATGTAAATCACAGCAAGTTCCCATAGCCAGTACTTCTAGGGTAACCTTATCTCTTGTGGTAGATTTCCTGGGGCCAGTCAAACATAATATGCTTCCAGATGACTACTTTTCATCCAGCAACAAGCCTGAGGTTTGTTTAAAATGCTGTTGAAAGTCAGAAATGAGCAAACTGAAGCATTAGAGTCAAGTATGAACTTGGTATAGTGTACTTTCCATGAACCTGTACAGCAACAACAGCTAAATCTCTTAACAAATACACATCCATTAAGCCTTGGGCTCTGAACACTGACCTCACCCCTCCACCCTGGTCCCAGCCCTGACGTGCTCCTCGCCGGGCTCTTTGGAGGTAAGCCATCTCCCAGGCAACTTGCTTTCACCACCTCTCCTTTGCTCTCCTCTTCTCCATTCATACATAACATCGCAGCTGAGCATCGCTGACCTCTTTCAGTCTGTCCAGTAGAATGTCTTCAGTATGCAGGGTTATGACTAAGAAATTTACCTAATTAAAAAAAATAAATAATTGAAACCAATGACTTTACTTAGCTCTTTGAGCTTACAATTGCCATAACAAAGGTCTTTATTTAAGGGAGTGAAGGAATATGAAACAAATATTTAATGTAAGTATGAGATACTCGTATCAGGTGTTGATTTTTTTTAATATATATTTTACTTTTAATGGTGGTTCCCTTTGCCAGCACCAGCTACTCTTTCATATGTCATATTCCATCGATTTGCATAACAGATCACTACATTGCTGTTGTATGATATTCTCCTGTTGGACAAGAATTAGCAAAAACCAGTTTGATCATAGCATGCTATGACTGCTGTATATCTGGTTACAACAGGCCATAAATTTGTGGGAGTATTTTTTTTCAATTTTTTTTTCTTTCAGATTTGAGGGTGCCTGACACAGAAAAGGATGGAAGTAGTGTTGTTTGTAGGCTGGGAAAGTGTATGCCCCGTGTAGATTTGGGTTAATGTTTCAAGCCTCCTTCTTAAATCAGTTACACAGTACTAAAAAAAAGAAAAATCACTTCAGTGGTGTCTGTAAGCTTTTATGGTGTTTTTTCCCCTGATATATATGAAAAAAAATGTGGTTTTCTAGCAGTAATATTTAATAAACCCACTAACTGTGAAACAGTGTTTCAGAATACTTGTAGGATGAGAACTACATGGCAAGAATCTCTAACGATGGCAGGACAGTCACACCCAATGATTTCCATGAGAAGCCGCAGCGAAGTTCAGATCTTAGCAGCTGTTTACGATAAAAATGTAGATCAATGAATTGGAATAATGAACAAATTATTCCTGAATGGACTGCAAATAAGTTTATGTAGAAAGTGGTCTATATCATGGTTGCACTGACTTCTCATTCTTTCTTTTTAGAGGTTGACTTTCTCCCCTTTCTTTCATTTGCAGTTTTGTTTTATAATTGTGGCTTTTACACTATAAACTACCAAATAAATTGTGACAGACCTTAAGTAATTTCAGTAGGAAACTTCAGAATAGAGGAAATGTAATAAAGGAAGTGCAAAATAACCTGATCTATCAGTAATATGGAGAAGATTTTAAAAGAAAATGGGTATATAGCAGAAGAAAACAAACTAGTAATTTGCCTTGGTTTTGTCTGTTCATCGAACTTAAACCTTCTTTTGCTATTAGAAGCAAGGAGTGCATTTCTAGAAAACTGGTTGTGTTAGGCAGGGGAACCCAGCTAGCTACAGAGAAGGAAGATTTCCCATCTCCCTTGATCTTGTCCTCAAGAGACTATGTGACACGCTCGCTTGACAGCATCAACAAACTGGTTTGCAAAGGAAATACCTTTTATGTTCCTTACATGAATCTGTAATCTAGTAATCTTTTTTACCTCTCCCAGAGTCCTAAATTATGCTGAGTTAATAGTTATCTGAGGAGAATTCATGAAAAAGGCAAGCTGTGTCTGTCTGAGCTGGTGTCCGTCTAGGAACACTGTGTAGAGCTGCCAGGAAGAAGTCCAGTGATTCAAAGCCAGATCAATTTTGTGCTCTCTTCAAATGAAGTACACTTGCATCAAGTGGCCACGCCACAGAGCCGCGTGAGTGCTGGTTGGATTCCTCTCTGGTTAAAGAGTAGTTTGATTAATGGTTCTTGATCGCACCAGCTTGGTAGCCTGTATCAGATAAAAGAGCTATTGAAAATCCTGATGGCCACTTACATTATCCCACTAGATGGTATATACAAGGGATATCTCTTGGGCTAAATAAATAAAAACAAATGCAGAATGTCTCTATGGAGAAATGGCAACAAACGTGAATGCAATGAAAACAGAAAATTAGTTAATTGCTATTTAATGTTTGCATATCATAATTTTAGGTAGATGCATGTCCAAGCTTTTCTAGCCTGTTGAGACACGATAATTTTTGATTTAAACCTCTTGGTTTTAATCTCAGCACTGTTCATCTGCTAAAAACTACATCAAGACTGATTGTTCAAGTTATATCTTATTAGAGAAAAAGGAGACAGAAGTTAGAGATGTTTGAGTGGAGTGAGGAAGGCTATTATGGCAAAGTTGAGGCAGTAATAAATTACGTGCCTCGTGTCATAATTGAGAAATAGCTCAGCTCTGGATGGCGCTTCTCCTTGACACTCATTCCCACACTCACATTCACGCTGCCAAATGAAATACTTGGAAACATTGGCGATCCTAAAAGAGAAATAGCAAGAGAGATGACAGTACAAAAATAAAACCCCAGTGACATAGAAAAGGAACAGATTATTTGTCCCAATATTAGAGCACAATGCACGGATTTTCCTCTGAAGCATCTTGAAAATGAGCAGATTTTTTTCCCCTTTTTTAATGTAAAAAAGTGGTTTGAACTATTAAGTTAGGCAGCCAACTTTTAGTCTAGTTTAGGCACGTTTTCAGTCTAGCCTCTGAGTGTATGGATAATTATCAGCAGGTATGCAATAAACTGGTCTTTACACTAAGGGCAGATAACCATCTTTATTAAAAAGACTTGTAAGTGTATCTGTGTCTTTAACTACTTGCTTAGTTCCACTGATATGGCCATATACATAAGGATGACTGTGTTAGGTGAGGTTGATGCAGTTTAACTCTGCTCCACTGAGTAAGGACAGATTTTCAGAAGTGAGATTATCATTGATTTCCTTTTAAGTTGTGTATGCTCAACCACGGACTTATGTTCTGGATGGCTGGTAGTTCTGGATGGCTCTTTTTTGGATATGGATTTTTTCCCCTCTTAGAAAAAAGTGAAACGTTCTCCACAGACATCTCTACTTTTCCGTGCTGATCAGAACAGTGCCTTCTAGACACTGTACTGCAGAAAACAAAGCCATCTTGCAACTGAATATTGAGCAAAAGTGGCTTTTTCTGTGCAGGGATAACACTTAACCTTGAAATCTATGTGCTGTGTTCATGGTGAAGTACTGCCCACCACAGGAGAAGATCAAGTTCAAGACCATCTAAAGAACCTGAATGTGCGCAAGTCCATGGGACATGATAAGATGCATCTGTGGGTCCTGAGGGAACAGGCAGATGACGTTGCTGAGCTGCTGTCATATCTGAAAAGTCATGGCAGACTGGTGAAGTTCCCAGGGACTGGAAAAGGGGAAAAATAGCCCCCATTTTTAAAAAGGGAGAAAATATAAAATATGGGGTAACATAGGCCAGTCAGTCTCATCTTTGTGTTCTGCAAGATCACAGAGCAGATCCTCCTGGAAGGCACATGGAAAACAGAGAAGTGATTGGTGACAGCCAACATGGTTTCACTTAGGGCAAATCATGACCGAAAAATCTGGTGACCTTTGATGAAAGGGTTGCAGCATTGGTAGATAAGGGATGACTGATGTCACCTACTGGGACTTGGGCACAGCATTTGACACTGTCCCACACAACATTGTCTCTAAAATGGAGAGACATGGATTGACAAGTGAATCACTCAGTGGAAAAGGAATTAGCTGGATGGTCACACTCAAAGGGTTATGGTTGATGACTTGATGTCCTGGTGGAGACCAGTCATAGGCGGTGTTCCCTGGGTCCGTATGGGGACCAGTATTATTTAACATCTTTGTCAGCAATATGGACAGTGGGACTGAGTGCACTCTCAGGAGGTTTGTGGATGACACCAAGCTGAGTGGTGTGATTGATGCTCTAGAGGGAAGGGCTGCCAGCCAGAGGGACCCTTACAGGCTGGAGATGAGCATATGTGAACTTCATAAAGTTCAACAAGGCCAAGTGCAAGGTCCTGCACATGGCTTGAGCAAACCCAAACATGGATACAGGCTGGGCAATGAGTCGACTGAGAGCAGCCCTGTGGAGAAGGACTTGGGAGTATTGGTGGATGAAAAACACAATATGAGCCAGCAATGTGTGCTTGCAGCCCAGAAAGCTGGTCACATCCTGTGTTACATCAAAAGTTGTGTGGCCTGCAGGGCAATTCTTCCCTTCTACTCTGCTCTCATGGGACCCCACTTGGAGTGCTGCCTCTGGTTCTGGGGCTTCCAGTATAAGAAGGAAATGGACTTGCTCGAGTGGGTCTAGAGGAGGCCATGAAGATGCTCAGAGGGCTGGAGGACCTCTGCTGTGGAGACAGGCTGAGAGAGTTGGGGAAGTTCAGCCTGGAGAAGAGAAGGCTCTGGGCAGACCTTAGAGCAGCCTGCCAGTACGTAAAGGGGCCAACAGGAAAGGTGGGGAGTGTAGTGGTAGGGCAAGGGGAATGGCTTTAAACTCGAAGAGGGAAGATTTAGATTAGATTAGATTCTTTGCTATGAGAGTGGTGAGGCACCGGCACAGGCTACCCAGAGCAGCTGTGGATGCCCCATCCCTGGCAGTGTCCAAGGCCAGGTGGGATGGGGCTTGGAGCAACCTGGTCTGGTGGAAGGTGTCCTGCCCACAGCAGGGGGGTTGGGACCAGATGGTCTTTAAGGTCCCTTCAACCCAAACAGTTCTATGATTCATCTTAATGGGATTCTGGGCAAAGATATGAGGTTTTATAAAGGTTTTTCTTCCTTTAAATGGAAGAACTAAGGTCAACTTGAAATTACCTCCCATTTCAGGAGGTAATTCAGGACTTTCAGAGTAAATACCAACAGAGAAAAGTTGTTACCTCATTTGTTTTCTAAGGAATTCTGTCACATTGCAATCCTTCCAGGAATATGCAGATTAAATGGCAGATCTAAGAGGTGAAGAATCATACAAACTGTATCTTCCTCCGCCTAATTACAGCAGCTGGAAGAAGATACTTCACTTTTTAAAAGCTCCAATAGATTTATAAAGGCAACAGTGGAAGTACCACTGGCTGTCAGTTCTGACAACTGTCAAAACTTATTTAATAGCAGCACCTTTACAGATATTGTATTTGTGCCCAAAATGAAGCATTTTCTCTTAGTGTTTTCACTGAAATAACACCTAACTTTTCTATAAAAGTATTTCTATTCAATTATATATATGTGTGTATATATATATATACATATTTAAAACAACTATTGTAAGTAAGAGCTACTGTCCCTTGCAAAGCCTCAAACTAACTAGGGAGCATCAGAGAGGGTTGGGAAGGATGGGATAGTTCTGTAGTGTTTCTAACAGTGTCTGTAACGGCAGCTGCAGCTGGAAGCAGCACGACTGCGTTGCCCTTCCGACATGCACTGTGCCTCTGTGCCACTCCGAGTGGGCAGAGGTGCTGGTACCCCTTGGCTGTTCAGTTTTGTCTTCATTCTGAACAAGTCTGGGAGACACAAGAGTTTCTAGGAAGTAGTTTATTAATCTTCAGACTTGTTGAGATATTGCATTGGGTCACAGCAAAGATGAGGTTTGAATGGAAAGATGGAGCCAATCATTCCCAAACCCAGGGTAGCTTATCCCGGCTTGCTGAGTTTTCTTCCCATTTTGAAACAAAAAAACACACCAATCAAAGCGGAGTGATTATAACCTCTTCTGAAAACAGCTTTTACAGTGACAGATGAAATGGCTTCCACTGTGCTAAAGATCCAGCCCCCAGGCTGGCAGCAGTGAAGTTACCACTCTGAGACAGCCCTTCCATGGGTGCAATCCTAGGAAATTACTCGAATGTTGGACCAAAACTACTAAATATTGGTCAGCAGGCACAACTGAGACCAACATGGAACAACAAGCACTTAATACCAGCTCCTAAGGCCATTCTGTTGGGATGCAGTCAAAGCTGAGTAGCTTGCTTGGTTTAGGGGAGTTCACAGATGGTGTGCAGATGCCTTCCTGGGTGGGGATATACCCATGTTCTCCCAAAGAACATAGCTGATTCCCCACAGGAGTGGTGGTCTTCAGCTACTCTTCTTGGCAGATAGGGACCTGGCTTTGCCCTCTGTACTTTGGCACTGGAAACTTTTAGGGTTCCTTAGAGTGAGGGAAATGTAGACAAAACTCAGGATGGTGGAAGCATTTTCCTTCTAGACTGGAGCATCTGTGCACTTCATTCCACTTTACACCACTGTAAGGAAGGACTAAATGTAATCTGAATAATAAGAAGAGCATGTTTTGGCACTTTGGTGCCCTGTTTTTAAGGTGTCTACTGGCATTTCTTTGAAATAGGGCAATCCTGACAGTGGTTGCTGATTGTTTTCTGTTTTTTTTGTAAAGGACTAAGCAAATCAGTGATTGGAACAGACAGTCACCTAGAGTCTTTCCTTTCTTGAAGAGCAACTGCAGTTTCAAACCACTCTCAATGCACTGTAGAGCTAGCACGCAACAGCTGAGAGAAGTCTTTGAGTAATTAGATCTTAAACATAAATAAAGGGTGTTTTTCTTCATGGATACATTATTACTTTGACATTTTCTTGTCAGTTAAAGTGGATAAAAGTTTACGTTTCAGCTATCCAAGGGAAAAATAAAAATCAGTCCAAACTAAACTGTTAGGTTTAGGCTGAAGTTTGAACAGCAGCTCTGCCATCACTTCAGAAAGGACTCCGCAGATGCTCTGATGCCTGAGTCAGGCAGTGGACCAGAAAAGTTTCAGGAGCTAGAGCTGTCCCGGGAACTGTGTCTGCAAGCACACTGCGGTCACGTGTAGAGAGCGGAGGGGTGAGAACCTCCTTGTAAACCACCCTTGCAAAACGCACCCTCAGAAAGAGATGCCCCAATTTCAAGAAAATTAGGAGATTTAATGTGTGCAGGTGGCTCAGCAAGGTGACCTCATGTGCCAGTGGAGACAGGGTGCCCTGATTGCTCAGGGTATAAGCAGGAGAAGGTAGTTAAGCAGAGAAGCTATTTCCACCTTGGGTGAGGAAGTTGAGGTCAGTGTCAGGGGACACTCTGTCCTTCAACTTAAACTGTTTTAAAAAGAAAAGAAACCCCAGAGCACATAACACCCCATGGAAAATTTTATCCCACTTGAGGAAGGTTTTACAATACTTGTTAGCTGCTGGGGGAAAGGGTTTTATAGCAGGAGATGCTGAGTGATATTATTTATGACTGGGGATCCAGTCCATTGTGCAGTGCTGAACTGATGCCTGCCTTTAGATCTTAGTCTATATGTAGCATGAAAACTTTTTTTTTCCTTCCTGCCTTTTTTTTTTAATTTCATTTTTTTGGGGGTGTGTGTGTCTGTTTTGTTGCCAGACAGCTTGCTGAGAGTTCCAGTTCATTCCTTCCACGGCTCCCACCCCAGCAGAGCACTGACAGCCGGCAGCCCTACTGCCCCTGGGGCTACTGGTGGCTGTGTTGGGAAATGGTCATGCCGTGACTCTAGCCAGTCCCAGGACACCAGTAAAACCCAGTGCTTGCAGCTCTGAGTGCCTTGCTCTCAGCAGCATCACCACCCAGACACCCTCCAAAGGGTCTCTGCTCTGCCCACTCCCATCCACCTTGGGACACCCAAAACACTAGTGGAAGGCCCCTAGATAGTAAAGTCCTTTTCTGAAAGCCCACCTAGCTGGAACCAGTGACAAGAGAAGAAAACACTTTTCTTGTTCATCCAAGGAACCTGGGAGTGATCTCTGTGGACGTGTGTATGGACAAGCTCTGTTCCCACTGGCCTGGAGCTGCAGCCCCTGGTCCTGAGCAGGTCACAGCTGCAGGTGGCCCTCCTGGCCTGGAGGAGGCAGATGAAGAGAGGAAGGTGGGATCAACAAATCTTTGGTGAAGGAAGCAAGTGTGTGTGGCAGCAGGAGATACCACAGTGGTTTTGGGCTGCTTTGAAAGAAAAGAAGTTTAGTTACTGTGTAAAATGTCAGTAGTTTGAGGCAAAAGTTCTGGAGTGCCTAGAAAGATGGACTCCTATGTTTTTTCACCCATAATATAGGATGTTGTGGGGCAAAAGTATTATGTTTATTTTAATTTTAAAACATTGCAAAGATTTTATCAAATAAGGTATATATAGTTCCAGGAATTTTCTCATTTGGGGTGTGTGTGTGTTTTATCAGTTTGAAAAAAATTTTGTGCAGATGAGAAGAATTCTGCATTTCAAGCTACACTGAAAACTGTGTTCAGTGGGTAGTTATTCTAGTTATTAGAGATTTTATAAATTAATGTTACTTACTTTTTCTTTTTTTTTAAGGCTAGATTTATTTTGGGGTGGTGGTGGTGGGGCAAATATACCTGGAAGGAAGAGCAATAAAATATCATCATGGAAAAATGATGATTATGGAAAGCCATGCTAATATCTTAGAAGAAATTGTTCCTATTTGCTTTTTTGTACATCTGAAAAGGCTTTCTCTTCTCCACCCCCCACCCATCCCACCCCCACCTAATTGTGATCTGGAGCCTAAATTGTTCAAGTAATGATCCAAACACAAGAAAAAGGAATATTGATACCATGTCACGTCTGGCAAAAGCCAAAATTAAACAGCAAGTCTTTTACCCCGTGGTGGCATGAGGATATCAGGTTCAGATAGATTTAATTTATCAATAGGGTCAGGCTGCACTGAATGTAAAATCAAATTACACCGAAGCAGATGTTGAAGTTCAAGAGGAGAAGGTGTAGATTGATTGGAGCAAGGCTGCCCCTCAAAGGGGCCTTTGTGCGGGTTTGGCTGGGTGAAGCAGCTGACAAGTGGCCATGGGGTCCCGCGGGGCAGCTGTGCCGGGAGCCTGGCAGCTGGCTTCGTTAGGGCAAGGGGCACGCGGGAGGGATCCGGCCTTTAATTGAGCTGGGCCAGGAAATAGCACCGAGGGGGCAAACGGGAGTGAAAGGGCTGAAAGGGACCCAGAGGCCAGATCAGTAAATGTAAGACTCTCACGAGATTTGTCGTGTATGTTATATTTGTATGTATGACATTTGTGCATTTATCTCCAATCTTAAAAGACTTCAGAAGTCAAAATATAAGTGCAGGAGAGAAGTCAGTGGGAAAACTTCTTCCCGGGTGTGGTGGAGGGTGACAATATGCATCGACCTGGGAGTCCCACAGGTGACGACGACTCTGTAGAATAGCCTTCCACAGCCCATGCTTCTGGGAAGAATTCCTGCCTTTCTGTTTTTGCATTAATAACATAATTTCCTGCTTACTTAACAGATAAAGTCTGGAAAGCAAACGCTGAGGCTTGAGTACAGTTTTTCTGTTTACAGTTCAGTGGTGTTTGCTCCTGGTGTAGCACTTCAGGAACCTGTCTTGGAGCATTTGTCATTGTGAAAACCTAGATGAAGTCCAATTGTTAATACAAACGGTGTTAGTCTGCCTCACGTGGCTTTTCATCTCACTTGTCAAGAGTCAGGGGTGATTTTTAAACACAAAGTGGAGGTGATGAATGCTCTGTAGGGGGTGGAGGAAGAAACTCCTTCAGTCCATCCTCAGGCAAAATGCTGACAGAAGGCAGGGCTCCTGCAGAAGCAAACAGGAGTTTTGTTGTAATATAGACTGTACTTTTTAAGTGTCCCTATCAAAGTAGCCTTATGCGATGCTCGAGCTAATTAATGTACAAAAAGGGCTGTGGTGCAAAGCTGTAACAAGTAATCTGAGTCCTCTAGCATCAATGACACTTAGATATGTATATCAAGTGGAGAATGGACTCCTTTATGTTCTCTCAAAGCATAAATACGTGATCAAAGAAATAACATGCACTAGAGCTGCCCTTCAGTAATGACCCTAACCTTATGCTTCTCTTCCCATCGCCAGCATCCCCAAAGCACTCAACAGATGTCAAATAGAGTTAAAGTGGAACATATCCATGCATCTAATTTGGAGGCAGAATAATTGCTGGCAAAAGCTGCCAAATTCTAATGTGCTTGTTCAAAAGCTACCTTGATTTACACACCTCTGAGCAACAGTTTTACAAATTGTTAGTATTGAGTAACAATCAATGAATTTTGAATGGTGAGACATCAGCAACCGAATTTAGTACTAAACTGTGTAGAAGCATAGCCTGTGAGCTGTCTCAGTCCAGGATGTCTGTTGATTTTGTGTCTATACAGCTCTTCATTTGATTGCCACCTTTACAACCTCTTGCTGTTCACCCAATGCATAATAACAGCTAAATGTCAAAAAAAGCTACCCTAAAATGAGGAGCTGTTAAAAAGTGCATATCTGCCTTGCATAGCATATTTACAGAGTTTAGCAAAACAAACAAACAAACAAAGAAACAGAAAAAAACCCAAACAAAAAACCCCAAACCGTACCCAAACCAAAACCATAATGAATTTATGTGTTAGTACTTTTGAGATTGCTCTGGTCACTTTGTGGCGCTTTCTCTCTTCCACTCAGGCAGTTTGCTCCTGCTACTAGGGACAAGTAAACCAGTCCTCAATTTTGTGACCTTCCCATTATGCTCCAGCAGTCTTTTCTGTGAGGATCTACAGGACTTTCATTCAAAGGAGTGACCCTCCTGAATGAGCCCAGGAGATACCTTTTCTCCCTTAAGACACAAGAAGATGCTTGGGCAGCCAGTGTCCATGGAAACTCTGCAGGAGCTGGGAATGACTGCAGAAGTCTCCGTCTTTGTTGTATAAGCTGTTCAGAATGAGAATGGGGAGGGGAGGAGGAGACAGGGAGGTCATAACTTTCTGCTCGCAGAGGTTGTTTTTCTCACCATGCCGGGGTGGACATCTCGATTCCCAGCAAGCTGTTCATGGATTAAGAGCCTATTTGCCAGAGAAGGCGGATCCAATCCTGTATTACTTTTCTAGTGTTTTTAGCTTATGCTACGTGAGAAGGCACTGAAAAAACTCCCCTCCATGCTGAAACTGGTTGTTATCCAGAGAGTTCTCCCTGGTACACTGGCCACACATCCAACAAAGTAATGACTAACTTTCAGCTAGAGACCTAGAGTAACCTCCAAAAACTGCGGGCCAGGAACTTTGGTTTCAGTTCTGGTCTCGGTGATGATTAAGTAGAGTTCCCTCCATGAGACTGCTCAGGTCCAAGCTTTTATATAAATTGTTTTGTGATCTGGTTAGGCCTGGGGCCAGCCATGCTTCCCCATGTGAAGCGTGTTTACAGCTGGAGTAAGACCTGGAGGAGGAGGGAAGGAGGATGATTTATCTAGAATCTGGTTTGATGCCCAGAAAATAGGCATATCATGTGTAAAGAAAATTACATTCACTCTGACTGCTCCAGTGCGCTTAACTTTCTTTTCCCCTTATCTATAGAAACGCTGAGACAGGTCACAGACACATCTGAGAAAGATTTGGGGAATACACCTCCTCTTTGGCTTCTTAGAGCAGGAAGCCTGCCCCACGTATAAAAGACTTGACAATAACAACGAAAGGCAAATCCACAGGACAGCTAAAAACTGACAAAGCCTAGCTATGCCAAGGGCTTGTTGAGCAGGGTAAACATTTCTCCTTGACATACACATCAGCGTTTCTTTAATCGATACCATGAGGGAATTTCAATCAGCCAGCAGTGCTGTGCGGAGCTGTGGTGCTCTCGTCGGCTGGAGTCCCCATGGCTGCTCTGGTGCAGCCCCTCTCTGGGGGGTGGGGGGGTGGGGGGCTTCTGCTGTTGCAACTGGGACCCCCCAGACTGGGCTGGCCTTGTGTCTGGCCACCCTCCACTTATGGGAACTTTGCTGCAATATAGTGGCTTGAGTATAACGAATGCAGCCTCTTAGAAATCACTATAATCTGGTCCTGTGTTTTCCCAGAGACTGGCAAGTCCTCCTTGAGATATGTCCAATGTATTATTCTTACTCTGGAATAATTGCTAGTATTCCATTTTTCTTCCAGTTTTTGGCTCTGCTCTGTGCTGTCTTTTCCTGTCCTTGCCTTCTGTGAGTAATACATTTTTTTCCCTGTTGTTTGAAATATTTGCACTTTCGATTGCCATGCTTTTATGCATGAGGCCCAAAGGCAAGGAGATACAGAGCACCTTTATGAAGAAGAGTGGGTTTATTGTGTTTAGTATTTTCACTCCCGGCAAAGAAATGCAAATGCTGCCATGAAGCGGTGAGCAAAACCTCGGTTCCAGCTTCCCCTAGCATTAATGATGGGTGTATTTTGCTGAGGCTCAGCATAGGTTCCACCAGAAAAGCACATTCAGACCTGCCAGTTGCTGTAACAGGTGGAAAATTGTTGCTTGCCTTTGTGGACTTCCTTGATAATTACTTTAAAACATCCTTGTTCTTCTTTCTGTACTATTTTGTAGGTTTCTAAATGACATCTGTACATTTTTTGAGTACAAGCAAATGACTGAGTTTGATACAGAAGCTTTTAGGTAGAAACACGATACCCTTTTAAAAAAGGTTGTATTTAGCCAACCTGTACCTGTGTCTGGTGCAAGTGTTGAGACAGCTGGTTCATTGATTAATAGAGTCACAGGTAAAACCTAATATAATAAACATTTGCTCAATATTGTCTGATTCACTAATCCTTTGTAATGGCATACAGAAAGTCAATATTCCCCAAGTAATGGCATTACTATACAACAGATTCACAGTGTAGGGATCCACGTAGTAAAAATCACAGCAAAATCAATTGGTTTGTTGTGTATTGTGCAGTGGAATGAACCCAAACCTACAAAAAGAAAACAAAGGATGTTAAACCAAGATTGGAGCTCTCCCAGGCTGGGTTTGCACTGCAATACTAACAAGCAGGCAGCTGCCATTTAAACCATGCATGCCCCAGCGAGCCTGCTTGCCACTTTGCTGGTGCCAAGGCCAATGGCAGGAAATAGTTACTTTTTTTTTTTTTTTTTTTAGCCCACTATCTTCATGAAGCAACTCAAGCTGCCTATCTCCAAAATAAAATATTGAGGAAATTGGATTCTAATTGCATTTTGGAAGTAGATATAGGATCCAGCAAATGATATCAGCGAGGCAAATTAATTCCTAGTGTAATTACTTTGACGTCAGTAGAGTTAATCCAGGGATAAATTTGGCCCCATGTCTTCAAGCATTGTTTGCACAGGGGAAATCTGAACACCAACAAAACCCCTGCCCTGAATCAGAAAGCCACCATGTTTGCTGGAGTTCTACATGTTGTAATGGCCAAAAATAAAAAAGAAGGTGGACCAAAGCCTCATATATTTCTATTTGTGAAAGTATAGATTTACAGCCTTTTGTTTGCTGAGCTGCTAAATTCTACTCTGTTCTTCTTTTTTATTCTATTTGAGTTTTGAGTGCAAAGCTCTTAAAATACTCTGCAAAAGAAAAAAATTGTTCTCTTGAGGGAGATCCTGTAAGTTTTAACCAACAAAACCAGTGACAGAGATGGAAGCAGGAGACATGCAGCCATCCCTGAGGCTAGGCTCCCAGTTCACTGGCTGCATTAAGCTCTTTGATGACTAACTAGGGAATTTCAGACTATAGAAAGACTAATTAGGGAGTTCAGAAAAGTAGCTGAAAGAGGACACAGTGGCTACACTTGCAACATGTGTCTTGATGCACGAGCTCAAGCCACACCAAACCAGCATCATGAGCCACCCAGGTTTAAAGGCAGTCTCTGGAGTAAGCCAGTGGTGACAAACTGGCCTTACCCTCTGCTTTATAGCAGATCCAGGTGCCTTTGTCCAGTTGTCCAGCTGTTTTCATGCTTCCCCACTGCCTTACTGGTAAAGTCCTGTGGCCTTTGTCAGGTGGACAACGTGTCATGAAGTCTCTCCTTGCTCCTGCTGGCAAAAGCAGTTGGTGTTTGCAAGGTGATGCGGCTTTATTAGAGGCAGCATAGATGCGTGCAGCCAGCTCAGGGCTATGTGCAAGCTTTAAACTTTCCAGCCCAGCCAGTTCAAGTACAACAGAGAAATGCTTTCCATTTGCAGGTTTCACTTTGTCAAGCCTGAGCACTTTGGTGCAGTTTACCAGAGAGGTCTGTATATTCCATCTGGCTTTTGGTAACACTTCAAAAAAAAAAAAAAAAAAAAAAAAAGCTTCCTCGAATGGAGCACATCTTTGTTTCCTTGCTACAGTTTTATTTATTACCTGTATATGCTTACTATGATAATATAAGCCTGCTGTGTAAACAGCATGCCACTTCTGCATGTGGACACTGATTTATACATCTCATCATCCGCTGAAGATAAAGCAGGGAAAAGTCCAGCCAAAAAAGATAGCCACCTAACCTATTAGCTAGTAAAGCACATCTTTTGTTTGGTTGATGTGCTGTTTGGCTCAAAAAAGATAATAGATATGCTGATAAAAAGGATTATCACAAAAATTTCTTTAAGTGCATATAACTGAATGCAGTGCTGGAGCCGGCAGTTGCTAAATTAAATTCACCCTTCTGTGATGGAGTCAGTAGATTAGTGACTAGACCTTCAACTTTCCAAGTTCTAAGTTAAATGATTGTAGTCATACAAAAGCGGTTTTGGAAAGGCTTGCTTTTCACTTGCTAATTTATCCTTGTGAAGTATAAGGAGTTTGGTTTGGTTTCTTTCCAGCGAGGTATGTGTCCCAGTGCACTAAACATTTATTAGGGAGCAGAATTTTTATATCAAAGTTGGAAGGCAGATGGTTAAAGTAAAAACCCTGCAGGCTGTTCATTCTAATAAATAAACAATGGGATCTTTATGTTTTGCCTGTTCAACGTTTCTTGAAAGTTGTTCTTCAGCAAACCGCAACACCTGCGGTAACTAGAGGCAGCTCTTTCACTTGCTTCTCTTGCCTATCGCCAAGGTTCATAAGGTGCCGAGTGCCCAGTTTCCATCACCCTCACGGGCGCTCTGTGCCTGCTGCTTTCAGAGAAATTAACAGGTGTTTGACAGGTGCTCTGACACCACAAAATGTGTGTCCTGTGTTGATATGGAGACAAAGAAAATAAGCATGTGCCTCAGTCTTCCTGAAAAATAAACATCAGCTAAGCCTTTGAGAGCAAAGGGCTTTTAGGTACTGAATTCTTTGTGAGATATAGCCCATCACAAGCTCGCAACTGGTTTATAATTTATAAATGCATTTTATAATAAGTGGGAAGAAACTGTGTAACAAACCTACAGGCGCAGAACAAGGTAAATGGGTAAAATGTTGTGCATAGATCACGGACTGAGCTTGTTAACAGACATAACACTCCCATTTCTATTTAACCGGAATGGCAAAACGCTCCAAGTGAGGCAGTAAAACACGGAGTACCCGTGTAAGTACCGAGATGCAGAGCCCACCTTTGTTAGCTGACTCCTGCTTGAGTACTGAAAGCCATTAGCTTGTTAAGACACTGCTGCTGCTGCTACCGTAGCATACCCAAATCCTTCCCATTCCTGTAAACTAAGCAGCTTTTTGCTGTGACTAGCAAAAAAAAAAAAAAAAAAAAAAAAAGAAGAAAAAAAGACGAATTCTGCCAGTCAGTCCCATCTGAGCTTTATCCTCTGAGTGTCATATGTCTGTCACATATACTGTGTCCCTTGGAATAATAATAATTGAGCCAGGCAGCTGAGTATTGCTGTGGGTATCTACTGGGGAGGGGGCCCCCGATAAAAGACTCATCAGTTTCAGCTCAGTTCAGTAGACATCTGTGCAGCAGAGGACCTCGTGATGATCCTGGCAGCAGCTCTTTTCATTTGGGTTTGGCTTTTTGTGCTGAATGCTTTTTGTACTGAGTCCCCCGTACCAGCCTGTCTCAGCACTTTCAGAGCCAGAGCTTTTTCTCTCCGTAAGCTCTAGGCTTTTTTTACAGGCCACTGGCTCTGACTGGAGCTGTATCCAGAATTACAGAAAGCAGCAACCACCTGTCACCAGGACACTGTGCACGGCGCAGGGGGAGCGGGGGGGGGGGGGGGGGGGGGGGGGGGGGGGGGGGAGGGGCATGGGGAGATGGAGGGAACCAGCTGAACGCAGGGGATTGCTGAGAAGCAGGAATTCTCCCTTATCCATTTGCAAACATGGGATGTGATAACAGTAGTTGGAAGTTTTGGAGGGACTGGGGGAAGGGGAAATAGAGAAACCAGAAAGAAAAGGATTAGGGGCTAAAAGAGACCCAGCCCAGAAAAGTTGGATAAATTCATCTTTTCAGATTCCTTTATCACTGGTAGGATTTGGTGTACATATGATCCCTGCTTAGCTTGGGCAGAATCTACATGCGCTCCACGTGTTTCTTGCATTAGTGTAATTTGGCAAGAAAGGAAGAGCTGTAGCTTCTAACTCCGGGAAGGCTGTATCGCTTCTCCAGTACTAGGGTGGGTATCAGGGAAAAGAAAATACTCAGTCGCATATGGTTCCTGATTCAGCCACATCAATAATGCTTCGGACTTAATGGCGATGCAGATTCAGTACCTTTCTCATAAAGAGGGCTTAGGGTTACTCTCTGACTACTTGCTAACCCTGCTTAGGGTTACTTATGTGTGGGCTCCTCTGTTCTCACTTCTTTCCCTCGAACAGCATTTACAACGGCTGGTCAGTTTATCTGAGATACTACTGTGAATCGTGCAAGCATCTTAATAAAGCAGAACATCCTAAAAATGTTAAGCCATTTCAGTGAAGAATAATTTTATTTTCTAGCAAGTAACAGAAGTGGATGGAAATTTACCTTGATACTTTATTTTAAAGTATCAATTATAAAAGCTGTATTGTCCATGACAATATCAAGCTTTTATTGGGCAGAATAATGTTTTATTCTATAAAGTCTGAAAAGCATTAAGCTCCCACAGCATAACAGAAGTGTATAATAACAAGAGTCGGACAAAATTCTAATGCTCTTTGCATGAAAACAATTTCCACTGATACTGCTAGAGGAGGTCTTTATTGATTGAAAATTTAACCATCAAAACTACACCACCCATTTTACCTCCCCCTGCATCTAATGCAGAAAGGGCTATTCCAGAGGCTAATCCTCAGGTCAGGCTTCTTGGAATAGGACAAATTGCCCTCTGGAGAAGATGGTTGCTCCTATTGGGTATGCTGTGTACTCTGAAACTGAGACCTAGTTAGGTGCTTGACTTTTAGCTTGCTGAAGCTAAATGAAGTGAACCCCAACTCAAAGCACCCACTTCTGTCCCAGTGTTCTTAAAGGAAAGGCATGCCAGAACATTAGGCTGTGCCAGAACACAACAGACATTTACTGTGTGTCATCGCTTTTGGGGGTCTTTGCTTCATCCTGTGCACTGTGTAGAGCTTGCTGATGTATTTCTTTCAGGTGCTGTAACGCTAGGGCTTTCTCTGCAGTCGTTCACTAGGGGCCATTGCCAGTGGCAGGGAGCAGAGCAGAAGGTAGGAGGCTCAGCCAGAGCAGCTCTGTTCCTGGTCAAAGGTGTCCTTACAGCCCTGCCTGTGGTCTCACTCCTGAGATATTCAGTGAGAACACTGGGACCTTTTGACCTTAAAATAAAAGCATTAACAAGATCATAAAAGAGTGTGATGAGATTAGTTTGTTCCTCTGTAACCCAGTAATGTTGGGAGTGGTACAAACAAAGGGACATTCCCTGCTTAGCAAAAACTTCCTTTGCTCCCCTGATTGTCCTGCTTTAGCTTTTCCTGCTTCATTCACCAACTCAATACAAGACCTTAAGAGTGTTCAGCCAAGGCCAGTGTCGGGTCCTGCCCCTGGGCAGGGACAGCCCCACGCACCAGCACGGGCTGGGCTGGCCTGCTGGGGGGCAGCTCTGCGGGGAAGGGCCTGGGAGGGCTGGGGGGCAGCACGTTGCCCCTGGGCCAGCGGCGTGACCTGAGGAGGAGTGTGGCCAGCAGGTCGAGGGAGGGGATGCTGCCCCTCTGCTCTGCCCTGGTGAGGCACATCTGGAGTGCTGGGTCCAGTGCTGGGCGCCCCAGTTCAGGAGACAGGGAGCTACTGGGGAGGGTCCAGCGGAGGTTGTGAAGGTGATGAGGGGCTGGAGCATCTCCCTGAGGTGGAAGGGCTGAGGGAGCTGGGGCTGTTCAGCCTGGAGAAGAGGAGGCTGAGAGGGGACCCTGTCAATGCCTCCAAATATCTTCAGGGCGAGTGTCAGGAGGACAGGGCCAGGCTCTTTCCAGTGGTGCCCAGTGACAGGACAAGGGGCAATGGGCACAAACAAGAAGTTCCACCTGAAGATGAGGAAGAACTTCTTTACCCTGAGGGTGCCAGAGCACTGGGACAGGCTGCCCAGAGAGGCTGTGGAGGCTCCTTCTCTGGAGACATTCAAATCCGCCTGGACGTGACTGTGCAACCTGCTCCAGTGACCCTGCTTGAGCAGGGGGTTGGACTGGATGATCTCCAGAGGTCCCTTCCCACCCAGCAGTCTGTGACTGTGTGATTCCGTGTGGGACAATAAGAGACAGAAATATACTCAAAGTCGGAATATGGTGGTGCGTGCTCCTGAATCAGGATAGTAGCACATGCCTTGGCTATTCAAAGGGATATAGCTTTGCAGTGATGAAGGGTTGGGCCAGACCAAATTGATTCCTTCTTGTGCAAATATTACAAAATATATATACTTAAAATATAACCTTACAATGCTTTCATGAAGATGTAAAAGATATAATATATTTCTAATAGAGGAGGTTACGTGTGTCTTCATTGGGGACTTTAAGATGCAGATGACAAGTTCTTGCCTTCACCGATGACAGGTAACTGCTGTAGTCATAAGGGTGGAATCATGTTTTGGTTTTTCTTCAGTGCGATACTTCAGTATTAATGTCAAAAAGTAAAAGATGCAATGTAATATGTAATGACTTGATTAATTTCAAGTCCTGTTCTTACCTTTGGGTTTATCAAAGACTCTGGAGGCACAAAACTGTAGATATGTACTGAGAAAATTGGGAAATAATAGCTGTACCTCTAGTAACGTAAGGCTCTTGTCTTGTCAGTGACCTGTCACTGAACATATGTTGCAGTTTTTAATTTACTACAGGTGTCATACACCATAAATACGTGCATGTGTTAGCTAATTCTGTTGAACTATAATTTTTTTTGATGGTTTTAGTAACTCGTATGCCTGAAAATCCAGGAGGGATCAGGAATTTAGTGTATTCCCTGCAGAAATAAGAAATTAGTTTTGCATGAGGTAACAGGGTAGAAGGAGCACAGTGTTATTAAGGTGTTGGGGACAGGACTGCACTGCTTATGACTTACTTAACCACCGAGAACAACTTTGCTTTGAAAGGTGACCTCTTCCAAACTGTCTTCTCACAAGAACTCCTTAATGCCACTGAAAGACAACTCGATATAGCATCTTCATGTCTGTTAGCGCTGCATGTTTGGCTTTAACTTGCAAGTTAGAGGACACCAATACATTCACCTTCTTCCTTCTCTTCTGTTTTCTGTATGGGCTATACTAGGCCACACACAAAGTCAGAATTTGGCCCTTGGTTTCCGTGAGAATACATGTGAAGCATTACTCAAAATGTATTCAAGGATTTTACTAAATCAGTTGGCAATGTCCCCATTTTTACTTTATTTAATCCTTGAAAGATCCCTCCCTGTACATTCAGTTATTAAAAAGTACCAAAACCCTTCAAACCATCCTTAAAGCAAAAAAGTGTTTCCTTCTTCAGAAATCTTAGCGAGTTAAAACAAGGGGAAAGGGGAGATGTAAGTGAAGCAGGCACTGCTGATTTTGGAAACCCCTGTCTGTTACTGTCACCTGCTCGTGGCCACCTTACAGAGACACTGGAGGAAAGAAACTTCCTCCTCCTTTCTTAAGAAAGTCTTGAGGTATTCCTTAAATTACTTGCTACTATTTAAAGCTCAACTGGGACAACTTGAATAGCTAAAATTGCTCAAATAAGTTCACTGAATGAGGGCACTTCGATTTGGATAATTTACTTATAATATTTTCTGATTCTTCTCAAACTTTATGGAAGAAAAGTGACATGTCATTCATGTAAAACTTTATCTCCTGAATGATCTTGTTAGTGTGAAATATTAAAACTAAATTTTGAGGTTCTTTTCTCAGCTATTTGGGGGTTCTGAAAAACCTTTTCCATACTCCCACTTTGTATATCTATCTATATCTGTATCTATATCTACATCTATATCTATATCTGTATCTATATCTTAGACCAGGACATTTTTCCAAGCATAGCTGAAACTTTCACCTTCTCAGGGAATTAGAAAATACTTGAAATTAATATTAAAATTTAGAACGTTTATCCTCCTGATGTTAAACCTGGCCTCAACAAGTGGAATCTCTATGGCTTTGTTTTTAGAAAGAAAAAAAGAATGTATCAGTGCAGATATCTTCATCAATCAAAAGCATATTTATAAAAATACTGTTTTTCATTTACCTATAAAAATGGCACTCTTCAAAGATTAGGATTTGTATGTCTGTAAGAGACATACCGACATACCTGGAAAATTGAACTGGTCCCTCCTTCCCCTCCAAGGACGAAGGTCTGTCCAATGCAGGTGTGTTTAAGGAGGAGGTTACTGCCCTGGGCACCCACACTCCTCCTTCAGCCCCCACCCAACAACAGCCCAATGGCCTCAGAGGCCTCACTAACCCTGACAGATACCTGCCATGGGCTCGCCAGCCCCATGGCACTCCAGTTTGCTGTGTCAGGGCATTTGTCTTCTGTTCTCGTTCTTACTGGAAGAACAGTAACCTCAGGAATTAACTGTTTGATTAGTCTGGAAACTCGGTCACCTAGCAGAAACAGCAGGACAACGCCTGCCTGAATGGAGGATGGCAGTGCTGTTGTATGGCTCTCTTGCAGGCTACGCACCCACCTGAAAGAGGACACTAAGAAATGTTGGTTCTCCCACGTTTCTTGCATTCTCCTTCCAACACAATATGTTTTATTTTATGTGGGGGTGCTGGGGAAACGGAGCTCAGTGAGAGCAGCAGCAGCAGAAATAGCAGAGGCAAGAGTCAAATAAATATACACAATGCCTTTGTTAGAGAGAAGGCAGTTTATCAGGGTTTGACTTGGGAGTAGCCTTCCTTCTCATTAATTTCCAAACCACACGATTTTACCTCTTAAAAAGCATATAGATGCTATATTTAAAACACAATCAGAAATCTGATCTCTGGGGCAGATATGGAAACAATACTAGAGCAGGACTTTGACAGCTGGCATAAGCATAGGTAACTCCGGAGCGTTAAGCGTGATGGAGATGGGGGAAACAAACTCTGACCTCCTTAATATTAACCTGAATGTAAAGTGGGTGGTGCCGAGCCTTGGCAGATGACAGCAGATGGTTGTGATGAACTTGCTGAGTGGAAACACTGGGGCTCAGGAGAAGCCAGGGACCGATGTTGCTGATTGTTACCCAGAAAATTCTAGACAAAAATCAAAGATGATCCTGAAGACATTATGGCATAAAGAAGTAAAGTCAGAGTAAGATGGCTTAAAAAAAATAATCAAAGGAATATCTTTGAACGTGCTCAAGTTTCTCCTTGTCATTCTTCAGTGCTAAACCTGTAAGCGTGAAGCACCTTGTGAGCTATGCCTGTTTTTTGGCATACTGTTAGGCTGTTATACGGAGAGGTTTCCTTACAGGATGCTATTCCATATTCTAATCCTCCAGCTTCTGCCTGCAGGAGGGGGAGGTCTGGATAGTCCTTCAAAAATGGGCTGAAATGTGACACACCATCGGATGACTGTAAAGATGTGTCAGATGGCTGTACGGCACGTGCAAATCATGCCTCATGCCATCATATTTTCATAGTGTGTTAAGTTAGTAAGTAGTTAGAGTTACAGGGAGTAACCGGTGTACGTGGATGCTGGTTCAGGGGAATTTATGAATGGGGCACAGTATGTCCTCTGCACGCTCTTACAGGACGTATCTTTCAGCAGCATCTGTTTGTTTCTGCTGCTTCTCCGAACAGTAAAAAGGCAAAATGTAGTAAAAGAAATGGTGTGATTATTTTTAAAATATTCTTTAATTACTATTTTGGTTATTGACTTGGTACCTGTACACCTAGAGGGGTCTTCTGTGGCTGAAAATGTGATTCTAATCAAGTCAACATGGGGTTTGAAGTAGCTCAGGTTATGGCCCGTAGAAATCGAGGTCTTGGCTGACATACTGAATTATCAACATCTCTTCAAAGCTGTTCTGATTTCACGCTTAAAGACTTTGTATCCTAAGAGCCCTTGTGAAGTAATGTTTATGGACTTGTAGTTAAATGCATAATCAAACAGCTCTTAAGAAACCCAGGAAAGGATCATTCTTGCTTTTTTCTGCTTCTTTTTCCCCATCAGCTCAGAGCCACCTCCTTCCCGCGGCTGCTGTGAGGTGGCCATGCCGCAGTTCCAGCCAGGGGAGCGTGGGGTGCTGGGCACCCTCCCGCCTGCGCTCGGGGCACTGACGCTGCTCCTGCTCCCACAGGAACTCCAGACTGTGCTGCCCAGCCAGCTGCTCGCTGATCCTCTGCTGTGCCACGTTTGTCCCGCTCCTGTGGCACTTAAAGAGGCTCCTTCACTCTCTTGTTTCTTCCTTTGCTGTTGAGTGTGAATTCTGGGGGGGGGGGGGGCGGGATGCAAGAATTCATAACAAAAACACAGGGAAAAAAAGAGCGTCTCCATTGAAGTTAATAATCAGCAGGGTCCAAATTACCTCTTATTAGCATTTATTTTACAAAAGAGGCAGGGTATAATTTTGTGATAGATTCAGATTTGGAGAGGGACTATAATCAGCCTCCTGAAGAGCTCTGCCTGAAGTACATGGCTGCTTATTTCTTTTCCAAATTGCACGGCTCTCTTTCCCCCCTCTCTTGCTTCCCCCGCCCGCCCCAGTCTCTTTCTTGATCTCTTTGAATAATGCAATCACTTTGAATAGCCCAGACAGGCCTGAAGATTAGGGAGCCTGTTTGTGGAGCGGGGGGCCAGCTGAATAGGCGCAGGAGGCTGGCTCCCCGGGAAAACAAGGCGCTGGGAACTAGGCCAACTGTGAAGAGCATGTGCTGGGAGGGACTGAATAGGCAAGCAGCCGGCCAGCCCATATGTCAGGCTGTGCCACAAAGACTTCTCTGCACATCTACCATGACAAACAGGATTACCGAAGACAATTAATCTGGCACGCTTTATCAAAATCAAGCGCTGACCCCCAACCTCTCCCCCCAGTGTGCAGCAGATGCCACGCTCCAATTCAATGGAGCTCAAGTGTTCCCTTTTTCGCCGCTGAAAGGCATCCAAAGCCTGAATAAGGTTGGCGTGGACTAATTGCAAACACTGTCTGATGGTGACAGTCCTAATCAAATGAGATGAGCTCACCTTTTCTGTAAACTTCTAATGGGAAGGCTGGCGGCAGCTCCCCATCAGCTGCTGGAAGAAAGAGAAACGCACGGGGCTGAATGGTTTCTCCCCTCCTTTCTCCCCCTTCCCCGCTGGCTGCCTGATGGAGGAAGGGCACAGCCACACACATCCTCCCCTCTTGAGCCTTTTGGGTGTTGCATCACGGGAGGGATGGAGGAGGGAAAGCATGGGAGCCACCTCTGCGCAGGGGCAGGTCTCTGCTCGGCAGCTGCCGAGGAGACGCCGAGAGGCAGCGTGCCGATGCTTGCTGCCATGCTGGAAACCAAGCTAAATGTTCAGGGCCGGTCCCTTGGCTGATGTCTGCCGAGTTGCAAACACCCTCTCAGTATCTGATCCTGCCTGTGGGATGTTCCTCTCAGCATTGCAGTACAGAGTATAAACTTACACTCATTAGGACCAGTCATTTCTTCTCATCTCCCTCCTGCTTGTTTTATTTTATTTACATTTCAACATATAGGAGTTTCAAAAAAGCCTGCCCGGTTGACCTTAATAGAAAATGAAAAGTGCGGTTTGATAAGGGAGTGGGGGAAAGCAGGGGAAAACTAACAGTATTTTATCTTATTGCTTTTGTATTTACCTTACTGCTGTTCAAATAAGCAGCTCAGATGCTTGCTGTTCAACCTAGCAGGCTTAGGCTTCTGTCCTACAGAAATCCCCGACGAGCAGCCTGCTCTCAGCAACTGCTCATCCTTCCGCCAGCTTAGCGCCAGCTGCACGTGCTTCTGTGTTTGCACCCTCTCGCACATTCATATGGATGGAGTGAAGGTTGGCATGGGCATGGATGAATGGTTCTTTCAAGTATTTATTTTTTCTCCCCAAGTTATCAAGTAAAACTTTTATTCATTTTAGTTAAAATTCAGTAGAACCTCCGTAGTTTTATTAAACAGAAAACACTGATAAATAAATACAAAAGATAGTAGCAACCTTTATGAGACAGAAGGCATCTTACAGGATTTTCTACTGTTTTGTAATATTTGCACAAATGAAAGGGTTAAAATGTTTCATTTGGGAAGTACTATAAGAGCTTCTCAAAATGTTTTAATATGATTTTTTTTATTAGTCAGACAGAAAATTATCCCTCCTCATATGCACAAAAAACCAAAAATTAAGTTTAAATTATTCGTTACAACCTAAATTTTGTTTGGGTTTTTTTCTGTCAAAATGGGCAGCATTTTGTCTTGAGAGGCATTTGCAGCTCCTCATAATCCATCCTCTGATAGAAAGTCGATGTCTAGACATTACCTCTTTACTTATTTTTATGGCTTTCCTCAGCGTAACACCTGATGCTTCACCAATTTGAATTACAACTTTCCGCTTAAAGTGAGGGTAGTAAGAGACCAAGATGCCCCATGTGCAGAGAAGGCATCAAGGGGCAAGGAGTTAATGACTTACCTTCATTTCTGAAAGCAACCTGTTAGGACTGGGGACCACCTGGGTCACCGTTTGACTGTGCCCATGAAACCCCTGTCCCTTGAACCTGGGACAGCAGCTCCAGGAAAGCTTCACATGCATCTGCTGACAGCGGAGGTCATTGCCCAGCAGCGGTGACCACATAGGTACTTTCTAGAAGCCGCAGTGTCTTTGATTTACTATTTTTCCCCAGTATCAATTCTCAGCACAGTATGTCCTAATTAAAAAAAAAGACCAGACCTGATTACTTTGTGGGCTGACACCTGCGAAAGCCATCGCTGTGTGCTGGCAGCTTTTGCTGGAGCAGCGTTCTCCTGCCTTTAGGTGAAATAGGCAAGAGGTCCTTATTAGCAGCGCATTGCTAATGATGCCCCTCAAATCTGTTAATGTTTCTTCTTCCTGCATATCAGGAATGGGATGTTCAAATGCTAGTTACAGATGGAGGAGCAGCTGATTTTGATATTACAGTGTTTACACTCCAGCAACGTGTTCCAGCATCTGAGAAGTGCCGTACTCAAAGTGGGTCCAAGCGGGAAATCAGAAAACAGAGAGAATATTGCTCAAGGCACCCAGCAAAAACCAGCTGCAGATCATGCAGCAGCTCATTGCTGTGATCCTCTGACATCCCATAGCCCAACACTTTCCAGAAATCAAAGGCCAGGTTGTGTTTTTATTCGGAGTGCTAAGGTTGATTTCTAAGAAGTCTCTTGTAATGAAGTGATATATGGAGTTAGGACAGCTAAACTGTAGCTAATGGCTGCTGTGCAAGGAAGGTGAAGGAATGAACACTAAACCTACTTTTTTTCTTAAAAAAAAAAAAAGAAAAAAAAAAGAAGAAAAAGAGCACAACAAACATGGAAAACTCATTTCACTGCAAGCTAAAGCAGCAGCAAAAGAATGAAGCAACAAGATACTGATCTCAGCTACCTGGGGATCAGGAGGAGATGTTTGCACCTCCCCGCTGGGAGGCAGGAGCTGCTGCAGGGTATAAACCCCTCTCTGCAGGCTTGCCCAGGGGCGATGGGGGTAACAGCATCCCCGAGGCAGCCAGAGGCTGGCACCCGTGCTCAGAATGAACCTGGAGACACCTCTCCAACTTAACCTGATCACTGGTAAAGCGGAGAATAATTTGTATCATAATTAGATTAGGAAAGAGAAAGACTGTGACCCTTTTGGCTGCAGGTAATTAAAACGTTTCTCTAAAAACCAGAGATACTTCTTACATGATTTTTATATGGGTTTTGGAGCAGCTCTGTAGGTCACAGTAGTGTACACCACTGCCAGAAGTACCACCGACGGCTGAGAGTCTGGAAGGTGGAGCTGATATGATAATAAATGACATAGGTGGGAATTTCTCCCAGCCGTTAGTAGTAGTAGGAACCTGCTCTTAAAAGACAGACTCGAGTCAGATGACATTTTTTAAATGTCATCTGGTTTATGGCGGAGTATCTGCTGCTTCTTCTAAAATGCACTGTATTTGTAATCGAAGTGAAATTCAGAAATGACTTGGTGAGTGTTGACACAGAAAGGGTCTCCCCTTCTCCACCAACCCCCAGGGAATTGCCACTGCCTGCAGACAGCAGGAGAAAGTTTGACCTACTTTGTCATGCCTACTCACTGCTGTCAAGATGTTTTTTACATCCATCAGACAGTAGTCACTGACTTCTTTATTTTCAACACAGACACACACACAGTTTAGTGAATTGGATCAGAATAACAGAAGCCCCTACCTTTCCCAGTCCTCATTCCAGGACATGATCAGTCTTTCTGAAGGTTAAGTAAATATGCCTTACTCATTTTCTTTTTTTTTGGTGGTGTTTTTTTGGGTTTTTTTTTGTTGTGTTTTTTTTTTTTTTTTTCCCCTCCCCTCTGGACTCAAACAGATCCCTTCATCTCTGGTGACACAACATCCTAAAATGCTTCAGAGACTTTTGCTTCCCCTTGAGCTGCTGTCAGGTCTCCTGCCTGGTTCATGCTGAAAGGTTTCCTCCAGGCCAGAATATGGGGTTTAATTCAGGTACCTTACACGTAGGAAAACCATTCCATGTCACACTGCCATAAAGCATGGTGTTCCACTTGCAGTAGTGTACTTCTCACGGGTAGAAATACAAGAACAATACCAGAGAAATACAACCAATACATGAAATCTGGTTGTCTCTTGTCGCTGGTGATGTTGTTAATCCCTTGCTACATAGGAAAATAAACCCAAAGTGACTCGAAGAAAGGATCAGCTTCAGTCAGCACAATAGTGAAATGAATTATAACATCACAGAGTAATGTTTATGGCAGAGGAAAGAAAGTGTTCAGTTGCTGGAAGAAAGAAACGTGCGTGTATGAATATGTAAAGAAACTCTGGCAGAGTTTGGTCTAGAGGACTTTGTTTCACTCACATGAAGTATTTTCCTTCTACAAGAAACACTTTCCAACATGAAATGAGGCTAAACTTTCTTGGCTCAAATATCAAAGTGATTGGCATCTATCTAAACATAGTAGATAGCTCAAGCCAGCAGTCTCCAGCTCCTTTTGATTTACAGCCCCCTAAATATAGAGGTACAGATCCTGTCTGAGTAACTTGAGCCAACTGACATGGGGCTTGCTTTCCCATTCGGGTTTTACAAACCTCTTCAAAGTGGTGTAGGAAAGGCTACAAGTCCACAGAGCAGTTTCTGGTTTAGGCCATGTCCCAGCACATGGCTGTGGGGCAGCACGCTGCTTGTGGCACCCCCTGACGTTATTCTTGGCTGTGCATACACATGGTATTGCCAGGATCCCATTACTTGCTCGGGAGATGTTTGAGTTTGTTTTCTTTTTACCTCGAAGCCACTAATGGCTGGTGCTCCTGGCTAAGGTATTTTTCATTGCTCAGTAGGAAACAGGGTTTTTTTTGGTTCAACTGGAGTTTCAGAAAACAGAATTAGCATGGGGCTGAATGCGGAGTTCAGTTTAACTGAAAAGGAAACATTTCCTTTCTGAGGTTTTAACAATGTTTTATAACTAAGATTGCAGCAAATAATTGCAGGTCTGCAAATCAAACCCCTAGGTTTAGAAAATGTCCAAACATTCTGATTATTTTAATAATTACAGTAAGTCCTTTTTATGCAGCCAAAAGGATTTTCTGAAATTTACAGGAGCCTGCAAAACATTTTAGTTGATTCAAATCCTTATCTCTTAATGAATGTATTTCAGCCAGAAAAAGTTTACTTAGCTGCAAGTACTTGGTCACATAAATAAGCAGAAGGATCTTCTTGTCATTAAGGCAGACTCAAATTTGAGAATGCTCTTAAGACTGTCATGGCATTGCACCCAGAAGTGATGTCTGGTTCACAGAAGGTGGTGGAAAATGGACTCTGCTTCCCTGAGCTCAAAACTGCAAACGAGTTAGTGAGAATGATGCTCTCGAGAAGGGGCTCTGTGTGTCCCATCACGACAGCAGTCACACACCTACTGATTTTCTACCTTCTAAAGTAACTCAGTGAGCAGGACACAGGCCTTCCAGGGATGGCAACTCAGCAGAGCTTTTCCTCGCTGGCTCAGTTTTTAAGCTCCCGCCTTGAGGACAGTACACAGACTATCTCCCAGAAGAATACACCCCATAGCTGGATTTCTGAAGACATAAGGTCTTGACAAGAAGCAACAAAACCTGCATGTGATCTGCACCTATGTTAATTATCAGCTCATCCGTGCACTCTGAAATGCATTTGGGAGTAAATACAGAACTGATTTAAAATTCACAGAAAAACTTATTCCAAATTTCTGTAGTTTGAACAAAAGCAGGTCTTCCTTTTTATATTTTTTTTATCTCCCTTCTTTTTAGTCCTTAAATTGTTATAGCACCAAGTGAACATTGAGATAAACTGCTGTTAAGATAATTCACTGTCAAAAATATTGAGCATACTTTAGTCAGATAGCAGTAGTAATGGTCTTTTCAAGTGCCACTACACAAAAGCTGAGCCTATCAAGACTTTTTGGCAGGCACTGCGTTTAACTTGTCATGTTATATATTGCAGCAACGCAGCTGAGGATCAGTATAAATCAACTTACAAGTCTGGAGGAAATGGGGGAATGTGCTCCTGCAGCCTATTAGCAGCGCAAGCGGCTAACAGAAGGTGGCAGCGTTTTAACATCGTTCAGTCCAGAAAAAAAACCAACCAAAACAAAACCCAAAAAAGCCCCAAACCAAACCAAACACCTCAGTCCACATGTCCTTAAGGCTGCTCTTTACATTCAGGCAGGATGTACACGCTGCTACCTTGAATTTATGGGTCTGATGAATTTATGTGGTTACAGACAGGCAGGAAGGTGAAGTTTTGATAACTCTTCAGTCTTCTTAATGTAAATGTGGGAAACAGGCAAAGTAGGTACTGGAGGGAAGGAAAGTGAAAAATAAATGAGAAAGAATGGCTGCTCAAAGGGTCAGGAACAGCCCACCCCCAACTAGAGGGCTGTTCTGTGGTGCCTACACTAGAAATATTGAGTAAGAAAACATGCAGTCCCTAATGAATTATTGGGATTTGATCTCATACCAATTTCACAGGAGATAGCTCTAAAAAAAAAAAAAAGAAAATACTAAAAGAGTTATCATACCCTGTATTGTCATATTGTCAGCTCTCATGATCTCATCACCAGCTTCTTTTTGGCATTTATTGTTTTTCCTAAAAGCCCCAGCCTTTGAAACTGGGCAGCTGCATGGGAAGCCCAGCTTTCACCTAACCGCCACTACCACCGCCAAAAATAGCACGCTTTGAAGCCTTGCGGTTACTGGGAAAACTCAAAACCCCCGAGTGAAATGCTCTCACAACATTCAAAACCCAAAAGGCAGACTGGGAAGAATAGCAGAATTTAAACCTGAAAAAATAAAAGGCACATCTCGTCAGGCTAAGTTCAAGGCATAGGCGGAGTGGCTGGGCTGACAGTGGCAGTTGCTGCTTGGAGGCCTGGCCCCAGGCGGGAAGCCAGGCGAGCCGCCCCGTCCGCGGGCAGGGCTGGAATTAGGTGCCTGGCCTAGTGCGTAACCATGAGTGCAAAACGGTGCTGTTCACTTCGGTGAGGTTATTTGCTGATTTACAGCTCAAGTCATTCACCGAATTGAGCTCTTAACTCGCTTAAGGACTAATCTAGTGCCCAGTGCGGCTTGATGGCGAAACTCTCAGATTTGGTTCACCGGCGTTCTTAAATTGCTGGGTTGTTTTTGACCATGAAACTGCTTCAGGTAGCATTTGATTCGTCTTTTGAGGCAGATACGGACGGCGCTAAGGAATACCGCACCAACGGCCACCATGAGGAGGCCACTTGTTGAGAGCCCTTAACACCCTAATACCCAAAGAACTTTGACGTGTTATTTTGAGTCTATTTGTGGTGGGCTGAGCCTGGCTGGGTGCCAGGTGCCCACCAAAGCTGCTCTGTCCCTCCCTTCCTCAACCTGACAGGGAGAGAGAATATAACGAACAGTTTGTGGGTTGAGATAAGGGCAGCAATTACCATCATGGGTAAAACAGACTCGACTTGGGGAAAATTAATTTATTACCAATCAAATCAGTCAGATAATTAGAACTAAAAATCAAACCTTAGAAAACCTTCCCCCCAACCCTCTATTCTTCCCGGGTTTAACTTCGCTCCAGATCTCCTCTTACCGCCTCCCCCTGAGCAGCACAGGGGGATGAGCATGGGAATGTGGTCAGTCCATCACACACTGCCTCTGCTGCTCCATCCTCCTCATGCTCTGCCCCTGCTCTAGCGTGGGGTCCCTCCATGGGAGACAGTCCTCCATGAACTTCTCCAGCATGAGTCCTTTCCAGGGGAGGCAGTCCTTCACGCACTTCTCCAGCCTGTGTTCTTCCCATGGGGTGCAGCCCCTCAGGCACACACTGCTCCAGTGTTGGGCCCCTGTAGGGTCACAAGCCCCAACAGCAAAACCTGCCCCAGCCCGGGCTCCTCTGCCCACAGGGCCACAGGCCTTGCCAGGAGCTGCTCCAGTGCAGGCTGCCCATGGGTCACAGCCCCCTGCTCCAGCACGGGGTCCTCCACAGGCTGTGAGTGAGGATCTGCTCCACCATGGACCTCCATGTGCTGCAGGCGGAGACCTGCTCCACTATTAACCTCCATGGGCTGTAGGTGGGTGTCTACTCCATCAAGGACCTCCATGGGCTGCAGGTGGGTGTCTACTCCATCAAGGACCTCCATGGGCTGCAGGTGGGGACCTGCTCTACTGTTAACCTCTATTGGCTGCACCTGGGGCTCTGCTCCACCCGTGGAAATCCACAGGCTGCAGGTGGAGATCTGCTCTATCATGGACCTTCATGGATGGAGGGTGACAGCTGGCCTCACCGTGGACTTCACCATGGGCTTTACCATAGGCTGCAGGGGAATCTCTGCTTGAGCACCTCCTGCCCTCCTCCTGCACTTACCTGGGGTGCTGCAGGCTGTTGCTCTCACATAGTCTCACTCCTCTCTCTGGCTGAAGTTGATGTTGCATAGGGTTTTTTTCCCTTCTTAAATCCATTATTCCAGAGTGCTGCCACTGTTGCTGATGGTGGGCCAAGGGCCTTGGCCAGTGGCAGGTCCATCTTGGACCCAGCTGGCATGGGCTTCATCGGACATGGGGGAAGCTTCTGGCAGCTTCTCACAGAAGCCATCCCTGTACCCGCCCCCCCGCCCCCCGCTACCAAAACCTTGCCAAACAAACCCAACACACTATTCCCATGGGTTTCTCTCTGAAATCAGGTGAAAACCGGAAAATCTCTCTGTATGGTTCCAAAATGGAGTAGATTTAATTTCTAGATTTTGCATATGGAAAAGAAATGTTAATTTTGAAGTGACTTCCCTCTGTATTCACCTCGGAAGCTTGACTGCAGCACAACTAACGCAGCGGGCAGGTTACCAAGTGGTAACCAACTATGGAGGAGCTAATCTTTCCAGATTATGAAAACCTGTAGGAACTGAGATTTGAGGGTTTAGCACAGATAACTCTGGACACTGGCCGACAGTCACGTAGTCAAAACTGGCATTCAGTGGTGGAGCCTCAGAACCACTGACAGCCTCCCGGTGAGCGACAGCAGAGCTCAGGCTAGGGTGCTAGGATCGCGGCACCATTCTTTCTCAGATCCAGCAAGAGTTTTGTCAGACCACAATTTTACGTCTCATACTGAACACTCAGTTACTGTACTTGGTAGACGACTCAGCCAAATACCCACAGGTCAGGAATGGAGCTGGCAGGCAGAGTGTACTGATTTCATTTTGTTTGGCTTTTCCACGTGCCTTCCTGGAGTTCCGATTTGCTGTGTTGTCGGTTAAATACTGAAACAGGAAATCAGCCCAGAGGATCGGCTGACCATTTTAACCTTGTGGAAACATTTGTCCTTGCCTGCTTCCCAGAACAATTCAAAGAATGTCTTGTTTCTGGTATATACAACCGAAGTAAAAAAAAAAAAATCTGCAGAGAATAACTTGTGGACCGAACAGTTTGGCAGGGTGACAGCACTGACTTCAAATTAAAGACTTTGGAGTCAAGATCAATATGGATATCTGCACACCTAAAGGCAAGAAATTCTGCTTAATTTTGATGTTCTCCTGTAGACAGCCCTCTGACTGAGTGTTGTGCCTGAATTGTTACATGAGTCTATTAGCTAATCATCTATTAGAGTGATTCTCTCATGATTAATCTAGCCAAAATTTGACATAAATGATCTAGAATGACAACAATTATAAAAATCACTTTACAAAAGAATGACCTTTAACAGAAGAAAAAGCAAATTTAGGCTAAATTGATTCAAATGACACACAGGCAATCAAGGAGGGATATCTTTCTTTCTTCTTGTCATTCTAATAAAATCTCCGCTATGCCATAGTTCTGTCAGGCTTACAAATGTCATGTTTCATATTTTTTTCAAGGTTTTTTTTGTTATTTTTACTGTTACTCCATGCATAAGGAATAAAACTTCATGCATGACTTCTAATATCATCATTAAGATCTTTATTAAAGTTCATTCCATCATAGCAGATGTATTTTAATTGCCACTTCTTTTTGCTCAGCTCTGCGGCGTTGTTTATATTGCTTTAAATTAAACTCCTTCTTACCAATGGCAAGATCTGTCAGTCCTTTAGAAAGCAATGTATGAAAATTATCATTAAGATCTGTGAATTAGATGGAAACAAAAGCAGAACTCCGTGGAGGCGAGTATGTCTCATCAGGCCTGGAAGAGGTGGTTCATTTTATGCCACTGCATTTGGCAAGTCAAATCAACTCAGTTAAAATTTCTAATGAACTCAGGATAGAGATTTGTCTGAGAAAGCATCATGTGAACCGTTCAGGATTTTGTCCTATATGAAAAGTAATTACCTCAGTGAGTGACAGACATTTCTCTCCAAATCTGGATAACAGGGAACTGGCCTATACTGGGATCAATTAGCATTTCCATTGCTTGTGGGCAGCAATTGCTGTATGTGCTAAATCATGGCATGGGAGGACACCCATCAGGTGTGGCAACCCTGATTTCTAATAGAAGTCAGTTCACCCCACGGACATCATGGTCCTCTGTGTGTTTTCTGAAGGGCTTGCACAGTTCTTGACAGGTATCTACGGCTGATGCCAAGGAGAATCCCTGTAGAATAAAAGACCTCAGATAATTCCTACTCAGGGGTCTACACTGAGTCTTTTTTTGTTTTTATTTTATTTTCCAAATACTTGTAGCTTTCCTTAGGAGCTCTGAAGACCTGACTTATCATCCTAACTTTACCACTTTCCCTGGGCAGGCAGTTTTCGTTTCATGGTCCAGGCCATCCTAAATGAGGTGAGACTTGGGCAGACCTTCCTGACAGAATAACCAGAGAGCCATTTCTTGGAAGAGCAATAAAAATTCATCCTGTTTGAGCACAGGCTTTTTCGCTCCCATATGCTCTGTTGACATGAGAGAGGCAAATTGTTGCATTCTACTTGTTTTATGAGTTGATTTATTTAGCTTTAATTCAAAAGCAAATATTTAAAGGTTATAGGCCTAGTTTGAAACACAGAGCTCCTAAGGCTTGCATAGGAAGCTAGGGTGTGAAGATCATGGTCTTGTAACCTGGAGGAGGTAAAAGCACAGGCAGCATGTGTCAGTATGAGTGGAGCCAGCCCACCTGTTAATCAAACTCATCCTCAGTGTCTGAATAATGCTGCAGCAAGGGCAAATATTTTTGAGAATTATAGTACATATTTTGGAAAATTTGATTCTAAGGCTTGTCAAATATTGCAAAGTTTATTGCTAATCAGTACTTGGGGGAAAAAAATAAAATAAAATAGTTGTTTAACAGGAGGTATTGAGAAGAAAAAGTCCCTAGGGAATGCTTCTCAAACCTGTGTGGGTTTTGTTTGTTTCTTTTTTAATGCGTGCCTTACGTGCCCGTGGATTTATCCCAGGATGCTTGCTCTCGGCTTTACATCCACAGCAGTTGTTAGAGGTCTGTGCAAACGCGGCAGCGCACAGACCTACTTAATGAGCATCGTAACACAAACGGCATCTTGTTTATGGCCATAAAGGTGAAACTCTGCATCCCCAAAGGCAGTGGCAAAACAGCCTGGACAACATGGAAAAGGAAGACTTGAACACAAATGCTGAACTGTTGCATAATCTGTGCTCTTCCGTGGTACACTGCGGTGACAGCAAGCCTGAGCCTTCTCTGGGTGCCTAGGCAGGCAACCTTGCGGAAGCTGGCTTTGCACAACCTGCCTCAGCTCCTGTCATAGCCTCTGCATGGGAAAGGTTTATCTTTTCCCCTGTTTGGGGTTTGGAAAGAGGGCTTCTGCACACTTGGACATACAGCCAGAACTGGTGGCAGAGTGGGTTTTTCCTCAAGAGTTTGGTGGTGGTGCTGAGAGCCGGTCCCTCACCAGCTGTGCCACTGGGCTGCAGGACAGACCATCTGAAGGCTCATTTCCAATATCATTACAAGTTGTAACTTGAGCAAAGTCCTCAATTTTGAATCAATGTATTTGACAGTGACCTTCATCATCTTTCATCTACGGATAGAAATGTGACTAATGTCCACCAGGACGACTTATCACCAAAACCTTATCCTTGTTCTTCAAGTATTTATTGACAAATCTAATTCTGAAGCTATTTTCTGCATGCCTAATCTCATAAGTGTATTAATATTCTGCCTAACGTGTTGTTTATAGGCAAACAGATCCATTTTTCAGAAGGGCACGAGAGTGGTGAATCTATAAACTGAAGATGACTTTCTAATCTGGGCAGTAAGACTTCTTAAAACTTCCCAAAAGTTTCTTTGCTACTGCGCCTGGTTTCCACTCAGATAAAACCATTTTTGGCAGAGCTGTGACGGGAATTAGTGATGACAAGTAAAATGTCATCAACACCTACTTATGCCACGTTGCTTTATGGGATCAATAAACAGTGGGAGAAACTTTGGGGAGAAAGGAGTAAGCTTGACTTTCCTAGGTTGCATGCTTTAGTATATGAAGTTCAGGAGAGACACAGAATAGCTTCACTCCAAATCCAGCTTTGCCGTGTTTAGGTTAGTCCTCAGCTAGTTGTGTCAAATGGCTGTGCCTCAGCTCTACCTCTGTAACTAATATGAGAGTAAGCTTCCTTATTTCCATGGCAAAGTGCTGCTAAATGATGAACTTCTCTTCAGCAAGACGAGTTTCCCACACTGTAGCCTCATTTGCATTGCAAAGGTGAAGCAATACATCAGACAGGTTTCAGGTAGGAGCAAGGGTTTGGTAGCTCTGGGTATTCTCTAATTAAAAGTGACTGGCTGGGGCTGCTGGCAAATTCACAAGGTTTTCTGCCTGCTGTGTCAATAGAAATCAGGGGATGTGGCTGTTCACAGCCAAAGAGCAGCCCCCCGCAAAGAGCGCTGTGAGCTTCGGCGCATCATTTCGTTTGCATACATTGAGACATCTGGCAGCTTTGCTGTAGTATGGGAGGTGTCAGTGTATGCACAGGGTTTCTCACCCACTGGGAGAAAGATTATGAAATATAGGGGAGTGAAAAGCCAGCAGTTTTTTTACCGAAGTTGGAGTCTGTAACAATACTGGTGGGATTTGCTCAGTTTTATTTTTGGAAGTTCATGCTCAATCAGCTCAATATTTCCACTAGGAGAATACAAAACGGTGTGAATCTGATTTGTTTCTCTTTTTTTGACAATGGATGCATACGCTCATTACGATTTTTGTAGGCAGAGCTTTTATTTCCCATATAGATGAGTGGACTATACACCCCTTTTTCTCCCAAGCCTGTGTTTGCTGTGTTTTTCCTGTGTCACACAGCCATATGTGCAGGGAGGCTGTCAGCAGTGACTTGGTGAAGTGGGCAGCAGAAATGTGGTTAGGGTCACAGGTATTGCCCGCCCTTTGCACAAAAAACCTGACGGTTTGATCTGCCTCACAGATACAGAAGAACCAATTGTCTGTTGCAGTAAATTGTAGGGGAATGTGATATATATACATATACTATGTATATATACTATATATACACACACTACTATACTACATGTATACATTTATATACATATATACAGTCACATATATACACATATTCATATATACACATTAATTGAGGCAACTGAGCAAAGCCAGGACCCTAGAGTAGTTTCTGGCTTGAAAGGTGTTGGCTAAAACAAAACATAAATGCACAGCCCAGTGCCTCACAGAAAGTCCCAGGCTGTGTTGACTGGGACAAACCTCAAGGTAAACCTCAACTGAACTGCTCTTTGTGACCGATCCTGTGCATCTCTCTGAAGCATCTGAAAACACCTGGTGCCAGACAGGTAAGTGGCCTGGTTGTCCCATGGCAGCTGCCATCTAAGCGAGCTGCACGAGTCAGGGAGGCACGGAATTCAGCCGAAGCAGAGGCGCACGCAGGGCGGCTCAGCACCATGCTCCTAATTTGCCTGGATGTTATTTGAGAAGAGATGTCATGGGGATGAATGAAATCGCTGGTGTAGGGAATACAGCATCCTGGAAGGGGAGAAAAGGAAACTTTAGTAGTGCTTAAGTAGCAGTGGTTTTGGGGTGCCTGGGGACATCTGGAGGATAGGCTTCAGGCCAAGCTTGAAGGAGCCTTTCAGTTGTAAACTGGGAATCCTTGATTCCGGAAAGGGATGACTGAAGACAGCCTTGTAAACAGAAAGCAGTGGGTAACCATAATGATGCTGTTGCTGTTATCAATTCATGGCTGAAATCACTTCCAGAACCAACACTTGGGTTAGGCACTTGGGCCAGGGGGGTGACATATCAGCTCCTGTCTGCCCAAAAGAGCAGAGTATTCTCCAGAACAGCAGAGAAGTGCTGGCTACTTGTTGTCTCATCATGACCAAGATACAAAGTACAACCCATGTCCAGCCCCGTCTACTTCTGGGCCCTGCTTCTGTCTTCTCTGGGTCTCCCGCAGGGCTGCATATACTTCTTCTAAGGTATCTTTGTCCTTCATGTCTCAGAAATGTTATATTTATAATCTGGAAAGACTCAGCACAGGATTTCTGGATGGCAGCTCTCTCACAAGAATTATGCGTCATTTACAACCACTCCTAAGAGTGGGAATGGTTTTGAACAGACTACCTATCCCACAACAGACACATGCTCAGTGTGTTTTAATAGCAACAAATCAACATCTTAAGGATGGACATTCAAGGATTTCCTTAAGGAAGACATTACAGCTGTTGGAAAGCAGTTTAACCTTTTGAAAACTAAGATGCAGCTTAAAGTCTGTCCCAGGCGTAGGGAAAGGGTTTGCTGAGGGGAAACACCGAATCATCACATGAAATGTTTTCCTAAACGAAGGCCTGTTTTTTGTGGACTCTCAGACCTCACAACATCACTGTAAAGGTCACTAGGTTTGAACATTTGTGTTCTGTGTTCAGTTCCCTTCACACCTGCAGATAAGCCTGGGGGAAAAGGTTGCAGGGAAAAGTGGCCAAAGTGTTTCATTATGCCTTCCAGCACAGAACCAGAGAGTAACTGCCATCCTACAGGTTACAGTTTTTGCTTGTGTCGTCCCTCCTGCACATTTTATCAATGCAACATGAAGTGCTGTATCCCCGGGGTGTTTGAAGTACACATGAACACCTGATGAGATGTTAAGGTGCCTCCTCAAGAGCATTCTGACAATGAAAAGTTGTGTCTGCAGGGATGAAAGCCATTCACATTGATGGTTTTCTGACTAGACTTAGGAAATAAGTTTCTTATAAAAGTTTTCTCTCTGAATGGATGAGACCTTAGACTTTGGAAATGTAACATAAATGTTAGAAATTATGTTTCTGCTCATTTTACCGGGTCCTTCACAAATCGCTGACATCGTTGGCCTCAGTACTGCCCCTTGCTGTGTTGTACTTCCTCCCTTTTCAAAGCCACATGCCACTACTTGTGGCTTCTCATGCTGAGCAGCGATCTTGATCCGATGGCATGACTGGCTTTAGTTTAGCTTCTTTGTGGTCCTGCTGTGTACATTCCTATTCATGTGCTCTTCCTCTGTCAGGCTGTGTTCTTCATGGTAGTACGCAAGGGTCCAAGCCAGCAGATATTGCACAGCTCTGATTTCAGCAGAACAGTCTAAACAAGATTTTTCTTTTTTTCATCAGTTGTCTCTTTATTCATCAGCAGGAACAGAAGACTGTTCTCTGTGTTTTGTTTTTGCATCTCTGACAGTTTCCCCTTGATTAATTGGAGAAAAAGTCTCAAGTTACTGTGGAATAAACAGTTGCTGTTCGTCAGCTGAGCGGCCGTAATGGGCCCTATATGCACTTCACGATGAATTAAGCTAATGCGTGTTAGCTTGCAACAGGGGCTGGCGAACTGTATGGGCTGGACAATTTTGTCAGGTCTGTTGACAGAGCAAACCTTGTTAAGCTGCTGTAACTGAGTTATAGCTCAGTCATGTGGCAGAGTCCGCAATTCCAGCGGGAGTGTCCAGAGACGTGTGGGTAACAGCAGGTAATGGCTCAGAAAAGGATCTCTTTGTATACGTGTGTTGATGCCATAGTTTTGGCAAAAGGCCCCAGAGTCTTTATCGGACACCTTGAAGCAACACTTTTGCTTTTCTCAGCCCAGACGTATGTGCTGCATTGGCTGGTAAAGTGAAGCCACCGCATCCCAGTTCTTCCTGTAAAGTTAGCATGAAAAGAAAAGGTTTGAATTATTATTATTATTATTATTATTATTATTATTATTATTATTATTATTATTATTATTATTATTATTATTATTATTATTATTATTATTATTATTATTAAGTTGGGGAGAGGGTGAAGGGTGAAGGCTGACAGTAGGGAAGGAAAGTAACAAAAGCAGAAGCAGTAAGGAAAGTAACAAAAGCAGAAGCAGTAAAATAATTATACACCTGCCAATTCCTTTCTTTCTCATTAAACTCATCCACTTTTTGTCTGCAAAAAGTTCATTTAAAGCTGTCTCTGCAGTGCAATAGGAAAAATAACATTTCATTCAACAGTATAATACAAATCCCAGAATGTTTTCAAATTTCCCTCTTTTGTGTGTTTTAAGATTGACAATTGTATCATTAGGCACAACAAAGAGAGAAAGGATTTAACAAGATTTACCACAACTTGGGCAGCCTGGGGTAGCAGAGGAAAGGAAAGTCAAGGGCAGATGCAAAGTCAGTCTGTGGAGTTACTCGCCAGAGGTGTGCAGGCTCGGGCTGAAGCACTCTTTTAGGAATGGAAGGGATTACAGAGCTACATGCACAAGGGATGCTGCAGCCTGCAGCCAGGTGCTGCCTGCTGAGGTCCCAGAAGTGATGGTGAGTGCAGGAGCCAGCCTGGTGATCCCCATTTGCAGAGGAGATACACACAGCCACCCCTCCTGCAACGGCAGAAGAAAGCTCTAAAGCACTTTTGTGTCCACCGGTGGCTTCTTTGCCTTTGTCTTTCCCTATCCACAAAATGAGTGTGGAGGTACGTTGGAAACGTACTCTGCTGTGTTATCGGCTAGCCTGTGCTCTACAGCATGCCTTCCATCCTGGATGCAGCGACTGTACTCATCCCATCAGGTCTTACTGATGTCCAGCTTCAGGTAAATCCAATGAAAACCTACCCCTGGAACTTCACTTGAGAGAAGTAATGAAAAATAAAGAGAAACTGTGTCTTCAGATAAGTCGCTTGTCGTCCTGGGACCGTTTTATTCCCTTCAGAGGTTGTTCCTCATTTTATCTCATTTTCTACATCCATCTTTTCTTTACATATGCAGTTTCTTAGATTTTTCCACTTATACAAATCCCATTTTTCCTGCTTACTTTGTCAAAACCTTTGTGCTTATGTAACTATTTCAATCATCACACTGGTTTATTTCATAGATATCCATCTATCATCATAATTGTTAGAATTTGAAAAGCCCTCCTGAGAAGGATCTTAGACCTTTTAGATTTATGAAGAAGGGGGGGAGAATCCTGTGAGAATCCCACAACAAGGTTCTCACAGGTTCATTACAAGCCTAGTTTTGTTGTTTTGAGAAGTTTGATGATATCCAAGCAGGTGACCAAACAAACCTAAGCCATTTTCAAAATTTCTTGCAATAGTCTAAAAATAAAAAGTGGAAGGGTTTATGGCAAAGCATATAGATAATTAAATGAGAATAAAAATCTTAATTCCATATCAAAATTTCCTTCATAAGGAGGAAGGAAAACCCCTTTCTGTTTCCTAACTAACCTCAGCATTCACTTACAAAGGTGCTCTGTCTGTTCAGTGTTTATTTAAATAGAAAAGTGGTGAACCCTGATAAAAATGCCATTTCTGCTCCTTTGTGGGAGCTCACAAAATGCTATTTCACTATCTGAAAGTACCGTTGAGTTAGCAGATTTAGTCAAATCCTGTCTAGACACACTTCCATTGCTTTAAATTCCATTTGAGCTTAATTCAGTTTCTAATGAAGTCGCAATAGAATAGGAAAAGCCCAGATGAAAACACATGGCGTATCTGCACCACTGTGAAAACATCTGAAGCTACAAGAAAGTGACAATGCTGAGTACCATGGGTACCCATGAACACTTCCCAGAGAAAGCAATTTTTATTGTTTATCTCATTTTCCTTGTCAGACACCGACTCCAGCTCAGAGCAATTTCTTTTCAGCTCTGAGGTAAAGAGGCCCTGCAGGGCTGCGTGGAAGTTTTCCTATTTCTTCCTCGTCCCTTCCACATGCCTGCCCTGCTAACTGTATACCATTATACCTTCTGACGTCCTTTCTCTGTACCTCAGAGTTAGACACCTATTTAATCCTTCTTACAACTGATGCCATAAAATATCCCGTGCATCTAACAGATGCGTGTGTGCCACCAGGATGAATGGGCCGTAGATGCAGAACTGTCATCCTGTCCCATCTGCAGGAGTTCACCATGCAGCAGAACAGCCTGGCTCCTTGCCAACGCTTAGCTGACATTATGAAGTGCATTGCTCTCTTTCTTTGAGATATTTGACTCGCACTGCTTTTGCCGTTCTTAAATAACGATGGGTCAGATCTGCTCCCCAGTGGTTCCCCCACTCTGAAGCCACAGCTGCTTTGGTCTTTGGTAAGAGAAAGCAGCTGTGCCCATGGCATGGCTTCATTCTTCACCTAGCAAAGGCACAGCGCTGGAGCGGCCGGAGGAGAAGCTGGCTCCATTGGCTTTGCACCAGGAATGCTGGGGCCAAGCAGCTGCAAGTGGATTTGAGGCTTTTGCTTTTTCCACAATGCCCCTGTTACACATAACTGATGTGGGCAGACACCTCCCAGGAGGTGTTGGCTTTATCATTTAAACAAGTTGACTTCTTCACTATGACCTTCTAAAATTAGCAGTATTAAGTTCATTATATCCTGTAGCATCCCAGATGCTGCATAAAAAATAACTTTTAAAATAACCTAATGAATTCCTTAACATAATTAATGTTTCAGTTGAGGCTAGTCCAAAGTATTTCTCACACCTAGAGTTTCCATATGTGAAAAAAAAAAAAAAAGACACAAAAAAAAGAGGCAAAGGCAAGCTGATCCGTGTAGCTATAGCTGCCAAACACTGGACTAATCAATTCTATCTACAAGATTCTTAGCTTCAAGGCATTCTTTGGCCATGGTTTGTGAAGAAATAGAGATGGGGAAACTTACAGAATTTCCTGCAGGAAGGCCTCACTTGTGGTGAATAAATATCAGTCTCATTGCTTTTTCAATAAGACTTTGGCTGCATAGTCTCTCAGGCACATTTGATAAAGTTGTTACGACCTGCTCTTCAGGACCCCAGAAGTGATTTCTGTAGGAGAAAAAAAAGTGATACTGGAACAAGATGTTTGTTACCTCTGCTAAAGCTGAGTTCTTTGTATACTTTGAAATGCCAGATTTGCTCTAAATTAAATGTGTATTACTTTCTTCAGTTCCAGCTATGAGCTGTAGTCCAGCTGCTTGGGTAATCCAAAATATCATTATTTTATATGCAGCTATATTGTTGCAAAGGAATGCACCACAGCTGCCAGGTCTGACTGCTGGTGATTATATCTGAAATGGTAGAATTGAGCCTCAGTCATAACTGATAATTGATCTCATAGTTAGTTCTATAATCAAACAGCATGTCTAGACAAAATCCTTGCTGACTCTTCTCATCAAAAATCTGCATGATTCTCCTCAAAGGTAACAGTTCTCTCTATCAGTCATTATAATTGCAGTTTTATCATCTTTGTGGAGAAACGGGTAACTAACTGTCCTTGGCAGAGCAAAGGCAACATAACCTGTGGCTTTACAGGCTGTGTGTGTGCTGTGTCTAGCAGTGCCTATTCTCTGAAGCAAGCTCCAGATACCAAGAGAACTCATGAAGAACTCCAGTATGAACCTAATTAAAGCAGAAGAAAGACCCTTCACTCTCAGTAGCGGAAAGTGCGTTCTTCAGAGCCAGCACAACCACCTGGCTGCTGCTGTATTTGAGCCCCAGTGCAGAAGCTGTGCCCCTGTGGAGGCACTGGCATAGCTTCTCAGGGTCCTGAGGGGGCAGGACAGTGCCCCACAGGCTGCAGAGTGGTAGGCTTCTCAGGGACATCGAAATCTGCAGAGCTTTTAAACATGCTACCAGCATGCCAATAGTAGCATGATATATAATAATAAGAAACACGGGTCAAAACAAATAAAGCAAAGTGTGAAAAACGAATAACAAACCCCACCCCCATACTCACAACCACACAATGGTCATTGTCCAAGCTGGTAAGCCAAACACGCCCCATGGCAAAACAGTCATCTTTTTTTGTATGGCAACACAGCCATTTTTTTTTGTAACTAACTTTTTCAAATTTTCACTTTGTGGGCTGAAATATTCTATGTTCAGTGGATCCAAAAGGCTATTATTATCACTTGTTATTATTATTGTTCTAAAAACAATATGTTCAGGCATTTCCCAGAACAAGGCTAGGGTAAAATCCATTGTGTAGCCTGCCTTGCCCATGAGAATTTGGCATGTGCTCCTTTTAACAATTGTTATGGTATGGAGCAGGGTTTTGAGCTAATCTGCCTTTTCACACCTCCATGTAAAGCCATCCTGAATCTCATAATTTCTTTGGAAATGTAGTGAGTAAAACTGAAACAGGCTCTTCCGAGTACATATTGCAAATTAAATCTTTCAGAGTTTCCACCCACATTAATGGTTCCTTGCCCAATAGTGGTTGTGGGTGATTGGCATTTATCTCGTGACCATAGTGCTGCAATATGCTAGAGATACTGGAGTGGGCAGAAGCTGGGACGTGGGATGAGGGAAAGGTCTAGCAAGGAAGAGCATCTAGCATTTGGACCTGTGGGATGTAGGTCTCCTGGGAAAAGAGATGGGCACTGATGCCAGAGCCTAAGAGACAAGTATCTATCTGGTGGGACATGCAGAAGAGCTGAGAGGGTCTTGAACTATGAGGCACAAAAAGTATGCAAAGAGGCAAAGTGGTGAGAGGAGAAGGCAGAAAGTGCCATAAATTTTGAGAGGAAGGAGAATAGAGCTAGGACTGAAAAGGGTAGGGCCTGAAAGGGGTGGAGAAATAGTACTGAAACCGGGGGGAGGGGGCGGGGGGGGGAAAGGCAGGGAAAACAAGGTGGTGGGCAAGGCCTGTCGGACTGGGATGCCTGAAGAGCAGGCAATTTTCCCGGCCAGGTCCCAGAGGAGTGAAACACGGATTAGAAGGCAGGGAGTGGGAAAACCGTTACAAAGGCAGAGACAGAGCAGGAGAGACAGCGTGTGGGAGGGAGGGACTCTACCAGCTGGGTAGGAATCGGTGGGGACCCAAAGAGGGAAGGGGTGCCTGGGAGAGTCTGTGATGTTGTAACATGTTTCCCTTCATAGCCCTTGAGGTTAGGAAGCAAATGCAGCATTTTTAATTCCAAGTGTAACTTATTTTCCTCCCAAAAAGAAATAATACATATATGTATATATGTGTGTACATAGATGTACTTGCCTCCCAGAGAATGGAAATTTTAAACTGTTATCTAGTGCTTCACCTGCTCACCTGGCAGGAAAACTTAAAACTGGCGTTTCCCATATTTTGCAGCCTGATGTTCTTAAATGTTGGTTTTATGCAGTTATGCGTGTGTGTGTTCCCAGTCATAACCCCAATTACATGTCAGAGCATCTATCGATTCCATAGTTTGCATCAGCAAAACCATACTGGTTTGTATCCATATCTGATTTGTACATGGATTTACATTAGAATGAAGTAAGGTCCAGGAATTTTTCTGCTGGAGATAATTTACAGGACAGGATTTTTCTCTAAGGAGTGGTAAATGTGTTATGATACGGGCACTGTACTTAGTTTCTTATATTGTCATCTGTTTCTTAATTGCTAGTCTCCAAATAGAGTAAGCTATCTTGGCAATCATCACATCTGTTATTAGCCTGTGAAAATGTTATTTAATCTCAAGAAATTCCTGTTAGTTATCATTTTATAAACTGGGAGATGGATTCCTGTATTTGTAGACTTTTCAGAAATCAGTGCTTTAGCATGAACTAATGGCCTTTTAAAATATGTGCTTATACCACAAGCAGTTCTTATAACAATACCAGAAACAAAAGGCTTTCTTTAGCCACTGTGGTAAACAGATTGCATGTGATTATGGGAAGGGCGAGTTTTATTACTCTTTCTACATCCAAAATCCTGATTGGAATTGTATCATCTGGTTATTGCTTTCTGGATATTTCTGTAACTCTTTTACCCAGGATCCTGGCCAACATAGTAGGTTAGACATTAGTCGTTCATTTTCCAGTACCCTTGGCTTCAGCAAGATTTATTTTAGCAGGAGCTTCACTAGCATTTTCTTTCCAACCGTGGAAACATCCCCCTCCCAGCAACAACTTAACCACACCGAGTGGTGAAAAGCTGAAATTCCAAAAGGAAATTAGTTGGGCAAGAATCCATGGGACAGGTGGTGGGATGAAGCTGGGTAACGAATTTGGACATTGCTAAAGCTGAAACTGAATTGGACGGTCCTGCCTCAGGAAAAAGGAAGAATTTATTATATTGCAGCCTGGCAATAGCCTTTATGAGCAACACAGATATTTAAGGGAAGTGTGTTGCCACTTTGCTAGAACACCACTACCAATGCTCCCTTCCCTCCCAAGCCATACGTAACGCAGATACTTTAGCACTGAGTTATCTAACAGCCAAGTGAAAGGGGTGTGTGTAAACATTTAAGTAAGATTTGTTGCCTCTCTGTGGCTTCCTTCCTATATTGCCAGGCAGTGCCGATCGGGTTTGCATGTTGTTTCTGCAAGACTATTCCTGTAGAAGCCGAGCTGGGCTCTGTGAATAGCCATCAGGCATTGCAAATTAGGATGAAAGCATATTAAAAGTAGTAACTTAAAATTAATATAATGTGTGGGTAGCAGTAGTGCCTCAGCTATGAAATGTATTTTGCATCTTTGGGTTATTACTAATAGTTTATGGAAATATCAGTGTTCCTATGTTTATTTGAAATTATTTGCAATTAGAACAGATATCTGTGAATCATATTTTTCTTTCTGAATATCTGAAATTGAAACACTAATTCCCTGGCTTAGTGATGATTTGGTGTACGAGCTTGTTCCTGGACAGAATAAGTGCCATTCCTAGATTCAACACATATGGTAAAAATTCTCATGTGAACAAATACAGAATTGGATTTCTTTGACCAGTTGCCAATATTTGTTTAAAACAAATGATATTAATGAACTTTCTTGCCACAAAGCACATTCACTGCAACAGGGGTGTATAGCCTGGGATTGATCCGTCCTCCCTCTTTATGGGATCAGGCTTTCTATAATATGAAGCAGACTGGGAACCACTGTGCTGCAATATTAGTGGAAAATAAACACAAGCTAAGTGAATTCATTAAAAACATTAAACAAACATTTACACAAAATCTTCTGCAGTGTTTGCCTACCTCTCATTTGAACCACTGACCTAGAAGGAAATGCTCCAAACCAAACGGGACTTGAAACCATTTAGATCATTGTTCTTGTACTAATAACCTTGTGGATTTCTTATTTTCAGAGCATTTTATTGTTGTTTGCACACTACCTGGGGCTTTTTGAACTCATTCTGGTTGCCACTGTTCTATATTCCTATATGAGAAATGTTCATCTGCCTTTCTAGTAATCTTGCAACATTTCCCATAGTATTTCCCTATATATCATATATTCCATACTTAGATTAGAAATGAATGATATAATACTAAGTGGTAAACCTTGTTGTCATTCATTCGTGTGAACAGCAACTCTTCTGCATTTGGGAGTGCACAGCAAATGCTAATAACTACTTGTAGAAACCAGACATTGGGTGCTGTTAGTCTCCTTTGTCCCAGAAGACATCCTCATTTGCATCTGTGTCTTCCTCCTTTGCTGCCTGCACAAAGAGAAGTGCAGACACTGTGATTACCACCACTTGCAGTCCCACGGGAGACTGCTCAGAGCCCCTCTGCCAATAGGGTTTGAAGCAGGGAGGACCCTCAGCTCACAAGGAGCAGATCCTTGCTGTTAGCACAGGGCTCTGAGGCTTTGTCTTCTTTCTAAGCCATGGAGCTCTCCTTGGACATTGCGTGAGCACGATGCCAGCAGCTTGCAAAGCAAAATAGCCGAAGGAGAAGCATCTTTCCAGGAGATGCTGGGCTGAGCTAATGTCAACCTGAAAGCATGACGGAGTCAGGTACCAAGCCCTCTGTTGAGGCAGTCTGGCTGGAAGACCAACAGTTGGACGCTTTGGGCCAGATCATCTATTTATGGGGGCAGGGAGGGGCTAAAGGGACAGGTTTCCCTGATTCTTTTATGTAAGGAATGTTCTTGCATCCTCCCTATTCTGCTCAGTAGGAGTTCAGGTACCCATAACTAGAGCACTAGCTAAGAAGCCTCTTGGGGGAACAGCCATTTTACTGAGCATGTTCATTTATTTCTTCTTCTTCTCCATTAATCTTCTTTGTTGAGTCACAACAAGAATTTGACATCAATTACTTTGGAGAAATAAATAACCTGCAGCACCGTGCTAAGTGTATATGTGAAAGCATAGGAAAGGAACAAGGAGAGATCGATCAGCAGTTGCTGTAGCAGAGCCTTATGCACACTTTCAGCTGCGATATTATAGGCATGGAGTTTTTTCTTTTCTTGTTCCCCTCCATAGAAAACGTTGAGACATTTCTGAGATTTAGAATTTATTTTGTTTCTAGACAACATTGACTTAAGGGCCACTTATTTTCTACAGACTTGCATAAAGCTTTCCATAATGGGTAGAAGTTGATACTTACCTTGGGACACATTAGACACTTTCTGCTGGCTTATATTTGGACCAATTTTTGTGAATAAGAAAGCAATGGTATTTGCAGGAGGGAGAATTAAAAAGAGAATGTCTTTTACATCAGAAGGAAATTACTTTTCAGACAGATTCAGTCTTGGACATCCTGCCTCTGGCCTGCGACTGGAAATATTTTGCAGTTGTGTCTTTTTCCTTAGTACAGGTTTGGTAACATCAGTGGATACAAAGCATGCTGGTTTTAATGTTGAAGGACAGTTGGTAAAGATAGCCAAATTGTTATGTATCTCACTAATGTCCAAGTATGAGACACCAGCTTTCTTTGACTGCAACTTCCAAGGGGCGATGAAGAATAAAACTTGTACACTTACAGACTTTTACTTGTACTCCAGCAGTCTTGTGCAAAGACAAGCTGGCTTAGTGCTGGTGTCCTTAGTTCAAAGGACAGCTTATCACAGAATGGCTGAAGGAGGCATCTCTGGAGGTCATCTAGTCCAACTCCGCTGCACACAGCAGGGTCAAACAGAGCAGGCTGCTCAGGGCCATGCCCAGTTGGGCTTTGAATATCTCCGAGAATGGAGACTCTGCAGCCTCTCCAGGATACCTCTTGCAGTGTTTGACCATGTCACAGTGATATAAATAAATAAATAAAATAATAATTAAAAAATCTTATATTTAAATAGACTTCCTTGCATTTCAGCTTGTGCCAATTGCTTCTTGTCCTGTCAATGGGCACTTCTGAGAAGACCCTCTTGTCCCCCTTCCCTTCAGGTATCTATACACTTTGATAAAATCCCCTCTTGAGCCTCCTCTTCCTCAGGCTGGACAGTCCAGGCTCTCTCAGCCTTTCCTTGTACATCAGACACTCTAATCCCTTTATTATCTTTGTGGTTTTTTGCTGGACCCACCCCAGTATGTCTACATCTCTCTTCCAGCCCAGAACTAGTCTTAGCACTCCAGATACATCTCACCAGGACTGAGCAGAGGGGAAGGACCTACTCCCTCAGCCTGTAGGCAATGCTTTTCCTAAAGCAGGCTAGTGTCACAAAACTCTCAAAACTAGCCAGCTGCAATAAGGTCTTTTACTATCACATACCAACACACTCTTCATACCAGTCCCTCTGCTGCCTTCCCCTAGTCTCTCCTCAGCCCAGGCATGCTCTCTCTGCTTCTTCCTCATGTCTCTTCCTTGGCCACTCTCTCTTCATTGGCTCTCAACCACTCAACAGAACCAGCCACAGCTGCACCTTGTCTACATCGGCCAACCCACTGCCCCTGAAGCCAGCCCACAGTTGTATATGATCAATGCTAATTAACCATGCTTCATTCCTCTACAGGCTAGGATGCTTTTCACAGTGTATACTTAAAAGCTGTAAAAAGCAATGTATAACCCCCTGACATCAATGCTATTTGATAGTGTTTGGGGACCCATCTCTGGACTGTGCTTAGTTGCTCTGACACAGGGCACTCCTGTTGTCTAGTGTCATTCCACGAATATCGTTGCTACCGTGGTAGTTAACATCACCAAGGATTAAGTGTCTGTTCCTGGGGAGTCAGTGGACAAGAGGCTTATAAGCAGGACTGTTTGTAGTTACTGGGAAAAGCTTTGCAAGGTGTTGTTCTGTGGAATGCTAGAGCAGCTAGGGAGCAAAGGTGTCCATGGGATGCTTTGTGCCGGATGCAGCAGAGGCACCCGGTGGCATCGTTCATGGCAAGAGGACAGTCTGTCCACATGTCTGCACATGGGCAAGCATGCTCTGGGAAGGGTAAGGAACTACTCCATAAGGGAATTCTCTATATAAAATTATTTTTCTACTCAACTCTGGTGGGTTGTCCTCAGTGTGTGTACCACAGTGCTATTGTCTGGCAAAGCCTAAACTCTACTCAGCTGTCTCCACAAATCCAGGCCTGCATGCAGCCTGCGTGATCTCCTCAGCAAGGCACCCTGCTGCTTCTCAGGGCAAAACCCACTGCCAAAATTCCTTCCACCAAGTCTCATACCCTTCATCTGCCTCTTTTTTTCCCTTTTGCTCCCTGTCCCAAAATCTGCCTTGCATTAACAGCTGGAAGAGTTCATCTTCTAGAGCAGGATCTATGTCTTTCCACCAGCCGTTTAATTTACTGTGCTGGCAAGCTGAGAGCACTTGCACACAAGGGCTTAGGAAGAACAGGCATGTTCTCCCACAGTCTGCCACAAATGAATCTACAGCGCAGTACACAACGTAATGCAGCGTGACGAGCCATCAGCTGACCTGCTGAAACCCAGCCTGCCCTAAGACTAACTCAGCAGCAGGACTTTGCTCGAGGCCCACTTTACCTGGCCCAGAGAAGTCCCAAGTCACTGGCAGTTAAAGTATATTTGCAAGTGATGCTGTGGAGTTAGGCTCGAGGACCGGCATCTGGTCTGAGGACCTGGGCTGGCTGTAGCCAAGTATGAGTTTTTCTCAGCCAAATTTGACCTGTTCTTGCATCCTCCCTATTCTGCTTTGCCTGTGCATCTCCGGGAGGAGATGTCAGCAGTCTGTGCCGGGTTGTTCTGCCATTGTTCCTAGCAGGACAGTCCCTTCATCGATGGGGATAGTGGAGGGCAGTCAGCAGCCAAGGACTTCTGCCAGCATTCTCATTGTGGGTGGGTGGCTTGCAGCCTAAGCTAGAGAACAGCATTAGCCTTTAACCCGTTCCACCAGCCCTGCGAGCAAGGGGACAATGAAGCATGTGCTTGCCGTGCTGCGATAAAATTATGCCCAGGTGAATAGCTCAAAGAGTGCATCTTGATCAGTTTCAGTCACATTTAGATTAATGCCAGCTTTCCTCCACTTTCGTGTAAAGAATATGCAAAGTATATATCAACCTATAACCTTTATAGCATAAAAGTGTATGGGTGTTATTTCACAAGTTGCAGCCACACACATGTAGGCACACAAAATTATGTGGCCTTTGTGGACACCGATTAACACCTTTTCATGTTTCCATACTTGCAAATACTGAGGTAAACACACCTGAAGTACAAAACTCAGTCCTGAGAGTACCGTGGCATCACCAGTGCAGATTTGTAAACATGAATACAACAAATGTTCCCAAAGAGTTTTTATGCATTTGTTAGCCAAGATTGGTTCAGACAACCTGGAGGGGCTTTAAAACCCTCTTGACAGCAGACATGCCATGAATGAGGAGCAGAACACTACTGAAAGGCCAACAAACTGCCTCTTTAAACAGCTTTGAGCTGGTAGGTCTTTGTAATCTTCCCAAATCCATTTGCAATTAAGTGATTTTTTTTTCTTTTCTTTTTTCCTTTTTTTTTTTTTTTTTCCTAGAAAAACAACCCCTTCATTTTCATCTGCCTGACAATCAAGTTAAGTGAGGGGTGAGACTGCTGCTTGCCGTAGGGCTAGGGACAGAACCCTGGAACATCCTGAACAGAACCACCAGGAACATCTGAGCTGCTCGAAGCTACGCTGGGACAACAGAGCCCCACTTCTGCCCTCCCCTCGTCACCCCTTGCCTGCCCGTGGTCTGGTGGGGGGCAGGTGGGATAGAATACAGTTCCATTCATGAGGAGTTTTTAGCTGTAACTTTAAGCGAACCAGTTTTATCACGGCTGAGGATCAGTCCCGACACGTTTTACCTCCTGGCTCAGCTGAGTAGAGTGCAGTTTACAGGATGTGGCTTGTTAGTGATTTAAAATTGGACATCCTGTTTGCTTTGCATGGATGTCAGTCTGTGGTAGCACTTAAAAGCGGAGATTTCTCAAGGGTCCTTGGCCAAACTGTCTCCTTTCCCCTGTGCCCGTGCACTTCATTGCTTTGGGTGGACCAGCGCCAGATTACATCAGCTGAGAATCAGGCCCAGGCTTTCCATTGAGGAAAAGAGAAGTGAAAATGGCAGTCCTGCTCAAATGAAGTTAAATATAAATTCAGACTTTTTCTCTCTCACACACATACACGAAGATGCTGAAATTGCATACGAGAATTTCCTTCCGTGCCATCTGGTAGAGAATAAAACCCACCCAGACCCTTTCACTGCCTCTGTTCAGAGATCTCCTTGCTCGGGTAAGCACACCAAGTGTCCGTGTTTACCCTGCTGCCACCTGTGCCGGGCTTGTGCCTGGCTAACACAAATGACCGTGGAGACTTACAGTGTGGTGGCCCTCCCGTGTCACTGTTTTTTATGTGTATCTTTACATGGTTCTTCAGTTTTTGGGGGGATTAGATACTCTGCGTGGGTATCGGGTAACCTCTATGCAGCAGAAACATCGAAGTGTGGGGACATTTGGTTGATATTATCTGCCAAGAACCAAAGGAAGGACAAAAGATATCTTCAAAAAGCCAGTGACACTGTCAGAAAACAAAGAGGCAGTTTGGGAGAGAGTGTGATATCCTGCAAATCTGTCTTTGAGAGAGAGCAGGGAGACCATCCTTGTCTAGAAAACTGTTGAGCAGAATTAAAAACTCATTTGTACACTTCAGAGGTGCAGCATCATGGAATGACATTTTGTGCAAACGAGTTGGTGGCTGCCACTGCCACTGCCGGTTCATACTAGTTTGTCAATGTGATCTGTGACTCATACAACAAAAGATCATTAAATGGACTTGATAAAAATCCATTGGTAGATGAGGTGTTTTGCATGCTAGCTGCAGCATCATGTCTGCCTGCTGTCCCAGCCAAAGGTGCTCACTAACCTTAATGTCATCTCTGAGGGCTAAATGTAAGTAATACCATATATTTAGTCCTCACAAAAAGGCTTTCGAAACCCATGCCACAAAAGTAGTGGTTGTTTCTTTCTTTCTGGCTCCTGTCCATCGTCTGTTTTCTTCCCCTTTCCCCCCATATTTTATTTTCTTTTTTCTGATCACTTATGCTTTCCCATTCTAACCACGTCTTCATGTTTCACTCTGTCTTGTGCAGAGCAGTTTCTCTTTAGCCTCTGCACAGAGCTGGCAAGGGGACAGCCTAATGCAATGAGCTGTCTGGGGTAGAAAATGTCCAACTGCAAGGATCAAAGTTCTTCAAAGAGACAGAAAGTCAATGTTGTGTAATGTCTGAGTTCCTGGTGACCTCCTCGGCAGTGAAATGGGAAGGATGAGCTCGTGATTATGAGGCTAGTCTGGGGATCTGGTGGCCTGGGTCACGTCCTCTCTCTGCTGTACGCATCCTTTCTGAGCTTCAGCAAGTCTTTTGCCAGATTTTTGGACATCTCTGCAGGTGTGGGACTTCTCACACGTGTATGATGAATTCTAAAAATCTGATAAGGAATCATCTACCTTCTTTAGCACCGAGATACTTTTCAACTGGTGGCTGTTTTCTTTGCCCAGTGCCTCCATTCCTGTCTGTAATGCTGTGATTTCTTGCCTTGTAGCTGAGACAAAACCATTGCTGGTGGTGGAGCCGCGCATGGTGCTGCTCTATATGGGTGCCATAAGGAGAGAGACTGTTTTGCTATATTTGGCTCTAGAGCATGCAGACACGCATGCGTAGCTTATTTAAGGCCCAGTCTCATGAGCCCCCTCTGAAATAAACGAGTGGCCTTTGTATGTGAAAATTAGCATTCTGTGTATTTCTTTAAAATGAGTGGATTCTTTCTTGGTCATGAGAAAAGAATATATATTAAAATACCCAGGCACAAACACTTTTTAATATTTTTTTTGGCACCAGTGGGCTCTTTTTCAGTTGCTTTTGTCAGCCACATTTCCTTTCTGAACAGAGGTTACATACAACAATTGGATGAACCATTGTAGAAAACTCTCAGGGGGGCATTCTTGAAGACAAGCCTGCATGAGATCATGTTATGAGTGTGGCTTGGCTGTGCTTTTATTCAGTAGGTGATCTCATTCATTTAAAGTACTAATCATTTTAACAGGGAATACTGCAGCTATCCAAAAGTATAGTAAAAAAGTGACCTCGCAAGATTTCCTGTGAGTTTTGCACAGAAATATCCATTTCAGTGCTAACTGATTGGACACAAACTGGATACCGGTGGTTAGACAAATGAGTGAAGTTTAATACAAGCAAATAAGATTATTCACTGCAGTGACGGCTTTACCAGGTTTATTGGTTTTCTCTAAATACGCGTTTTATAGGCCACTTTTAGATTGTTAGCTTTTGGGAAAAAGACCATGTAAACATCTGCATTTCTACAATTTCTGTCTCACTGAGGGTCTTGCTGGGGCCTCTGGATGCTGTCATGGTATAAATATTAAATACAATCTAACAGATTAAATATCCTGGGACAGGTTAGCCTATGATTACCCCTAAAATGCCTACAGAGCATTTCCTCCAGTGTTGCTCAGTAATGAAGAAATCCCTGGCTGGACCAATTATTTTGCAAGTTCAAGAGGCAGTACAGGCTCCTGGCTAGAAAACTTACTTGGGCACCATCAGCTGAAAACTTTGAACTGTCTCTCTGGGCAAAAAATAAAAATGTTTACAGCCAGAAATAACAAGGCTGGGAAGTTAAATTAGAAGCAGGGACCAAGAAAGGCTTTGCCTCACTCTGGTTTCAATCAGGGGCTGCAGCAGTCTTCGGGAGCAGGCGCTGCTGTGGGTTGGAGAATAATGACTTTATTTTAAGTAGACAGAAGTTGTTGGCTTGACCCAATTGCTGACAACCAGTCTCCCCTAAACACCCCACATGGGGCCAGATCCTGAAGTCCTCCTGTGGTTTTTATCCAAGCCCATTCTCACTGCCGGCAAAACTTGAGCAGACACAGCCTTGGGATTTAGCCTACACCTATCGCAGACTCTTCTGGTCTCTTAAAACCACCATAGAGAAAGAAATCCCAGTGCCCAGGTTTCATTTTCAAGCCTCGAACTCCTCTGCTCTGTTGTCCTGGGGTTTTCTGCAGTGGGTTGAGAGTGGGATATAAATTATAAGTCTCTCCACTGTTAGCTTCTTGCACCTCCTGGGCTTGAGTTTCAACAAAATAACAGATTACCAGCCCTGACCTCGTGCAGCAGGGACAGCGTTTGTGTGTGAGCTTGATCCTGCCAGGGTGGAGCGACCTGGGAATACACAAGGTGCCCTTTGCTGAGAGCAACCGAACTAGATGTTACTCAGCTTCTTGGAAGAAGAGATCATGTTAGCTTCCCTTGGGCAGGCTTCCCAGGCTGGCTTTGCCAGTGCTCAGGATCAAGGCCTCCCAGGCAACCGCCACAATGTAAGTGTTTAAATATATGATTTAAAAAACCAACAGGGAGGTGAAGAGCTGAAAGGGGAAGCGAACGGAGAGGAGAGAGGCTAATGAAAGCACGCATGCACCGTCAGAGTGCAATGGGCAGAGAACCATCACAGGAGAAGTTGAAATTGAAATCGAGAGAGGAGAGGCTGGTGGGGTTAGCCTGAGGGGGTAGCCACAGTGAGGAGGAGAGTCAGCCTGGGGCACTGAGCTGGAATTTTGGAAGGTTTGGGTTGATCAGCTTTTGTTTCCTCTCCTTCTGGTGGTGTGGTTTTTTTGTTTGTGCTCCGTTAGGGCACCTCATCTCAATGTGCCTCAGGTCCCCCTTTGCATCTGTAGGGAGGCTGTTCTTACTGCAGAGGCTGGCACTCCTAGTGCTAGTGAAATGCCAATAATCCCTGTCATGTAGCGCTCAATGTCTCCAAGTCACTCGGTGGAAATGATTGATATTTTTTTTCTTAAGTAATGACTTCTTAGCAAACACAGGATGAATCTGAATTTCCAATTCCCACCTGATTGCTCTGTATTATTTCGATAATTTGCATCTGAGCTTCATTAGGTATCTCAGTGTGATATCTATCCTGAACAGCAGTCAAGAAAATCTGAGGTTTGTGCAGGAACTAGAAGAATTTTCAGACCAACTTTAATTTGAACCGATTTGGTTTGTCTATCCATTGGATTGAATTAGTTAATTTAGAGAAAATAGCAACATGTGGTGATGTGCAGGATTGTCCTAGTGAAACTTTCTTGCTGCTCTGAAAGTGACCTTCCACAATGATGATGTATCTGCCTGTCCGGATACAAGGAAAGCTTTTGTGCACTCTTAGAAACATATTTCAATGTTAAAGCTGCTTTGCCTGCATCCCTCACAGATGATGTCTGCTGCATTTTGAGCTGTAGGACTCTAAAATACTTCCATGGATTTAGGAGCTGGAGTGTAATGGCACTGTGTTGGGCTGTAGCTAAAGGAGTTTAATAGGAAAATAGACTGAGCTGTTGAACAACTATTATGGGATCTTTTAAAGGCAGAGCTATTACTGCTAGAGTTATTCCAAATGATTCCAGCGTGAGTTCCTGTGCATGTGCCTTTTCAAAGGACTAACAGTTAAAAGCTGGTTTTGGTTTCTTCCCCCCCGCACCTTGTTTCTCATGGTGAACACAAATATCATAGGGCAAATTTATTTGCTTGCCACAACAGCAACCAGAACAGCTTTTTTTCACTGCTACCCCTCTCTTTGCAGCAATGTAACCTATGCCTAGGGCTGTGGTGGAGGTGGTTTGGCCCTGTTCGGCAGAACTGGCTTTTAAGATCCCAGGCGGCAAGTGAATACGCCGTTACATGTGGCCTCCGATGAACTGCCCTCCTCCCGCATCCAGAACCGCTGGCAGCTCTGGGGCTCTGTGGGTGGCATCACCACCTCCTCCCCGGCTTGCTCAGCACCAGCCTGGGCATCCTCAGCAGGAAAAGCTGGTGCCTGAGGTCTGGCCAGCGCTCGCAGTCGCAGGGCTCTCGCCTTGGTCAGGTCAGGAGTGCTGCTGCTCCGGCGCCATGCAGCCATCGCTGCGAGTGCTGGGTGCCTCCAAAAAGCATCCCAAATAAGACGGCTGGAAAGAGAAGATCCGCTAGGATTAACTTTCGCTTACAGAATGTGACCCTGAGTGATTTCTGTCGTGGCTAGCCTCAGAGGATGATGTGTGATCTTTGCACTTCTATGCCACAAAATGAATGGCATCAGTAGAGTTGGGAACCTGCATTTAAATTATGTTGGTAAATCAAGGGAAATGAACTAATATAACAAAGTTATGCACGCTCTGAGTACTTCACAGTGTGTTCATGTAACTCCTCTGAATGCCTTCTAAAGTATTAGCACCAAGAAAGAAGAATAATTAAGTAAGCTATTAATAACTCAGGGAGACTCCCTGTCTCAAATGTGCTTTTATCTTATAAATGTAGGGTCAATCTTAAGAGCAAAAAGACATTAAAAATGAATGCTACAGAGAACCCCTGTCCCTTGCCACTACTCCAGCTGTGTTTGAAAGGTAGTACTTGTTTTCTTTAATAACAGAACTTAAAAGGAACATAATTAAATAAAGAAATGCTATGGAAATGCATAGAGTATTGAGGTCTAAAAATTACCATCACCATCAGTGAGCTTTCTGTGATGCTAAAGGTGATTCTTGTAAAACAAATACTTGCATTGTTTTAGAGAGAGAGAAAAATTCTGATGCCACTAGTAGTAGCTTTAATCATCCAGCCAATATAAAAAAAATACTATTTTTAACATTCATGTGTCCTTTTGAGGATGTCATACAAAAAAAGGAAGCAAGTAAACAAGAACTGATTTTCTCTGACCCTTATTTTAAATATTTTAGCTTGAAGGAATGTTATCAATGATTTTTCTTCAGCCTTTTAAAATATTATTTTTATTTATTCTTCTCTGTGGCTTTGAACTGACCTTTAGAGCCTGGAAGGCGAAACTGACTGTATTACCCATTTGTTTTCCTTTTACTTTGCATTCACAAGTCCCCTATTCATCTTCCTGTTTAAATAAAACTGGATTCAACTCACCTAACTCCAGGCATCTAATTACGGTATCTAAGTTCAGATTTTGGTTGGTCCACTTGCTTTCTACTGTCAATTAACACAGATAGGCACTTTCTGAGGGTATTATATGCACTACGTGCCCTCTGGATGTATCCTGTCTCTCTGTCGTGACAACAGAGGGTACCTAGAATGATGCTGTGCCTAGACAGTGCATCTCATTTATGTACCTGAAATTAGATAAAAACAATCAAGACCTAAGAAGCTTTATAGTTTAATTTGCTATTCCATAGTGTATTGGTTGTTGGCAGGGGCGTATTTTCTCCCTTTTTTTAAAAAAAAAAAAAAAAGAAAAGAGAGTGTATGAAATGTGCGTATGTGCTCATATATATAAAATGTAACTGAAGCAGATTTGTATACAGAAATAGAATTGAAAGGGCAGGTGTCCCCCAGAGCCTGACTCAGAATAGCAGAATGACTAAAGGCTCTGCTGAGATCCCCCTTGACAGCGTAGCCTACTGTCTTCTTCCTCCAATAACATCTTTTTACCCTATAGCATCTTCTCACCTTCAGTCACTTTTATTTTCTTTGCAAAGGATAAAGCACTTGCCAGCTACACAAACTAATAAAAATATTAGTTCTCATTTTTCTTTCACTTCTCTAATACCAAACTACCATGAAAATCCTTGACTGGAGAAGCATTTTATTTTTTTTTTAGTAGCTTAAACTCCTGCAAGAGTTCATGTACCATCCTTCACAATATGGTCTTAAATCACTTACCTAGAAAAAAGTCAATTTATTGACTAGCCTATGTTCATTTCCATGTAGAGAAAGTATGGATTAGCTAGTCAAGTCCATTTCTGCACTCAGCGATATTGGCACGGTTGCTTAAGAGATGTTGCTGTTAAGGCATCCCAGCCCTAGGTAGATCACATCCCCTGGGGCCCTGGCTTTGGGAGAATGTACTTGCTCTTTCCATAAAAAGAGGGAAACCCAATGTCTCATTGCCTTTCACCTTTGAAGAGGAAGGCTTCATCCAGACCAAGAGGCTAGTGCGCTGTGACTGCCTGGGGTCCTGCACCTTGGTGGTCTGCACAGGGGATTTCTCTGGGGCAACCCATGCACCCTCCGCCTGGGTTACCTCTTGCAGCACGTCATGGGGTGCTGGTGCAAACCCCAGGTCCGCTGATGGCAGCACAGGCTATAGTCATGCCAAGCACCTAAACACAGAAATGGCTGGGTCAGCTAGAGGTAATCAAAGAGAGGTGATGAATGATGCTGTGTTAGCTAGTCTGTTAGCATGGACAGTGTAACCGGTCATTTAAACAGCAACCAGAACATGCCCAGAAACTAAGCAGCCTATTTCTCCCAAAATTTTCATAGGAGAAAAATATAGCTGTTTCTATATGGAAATGCTTGGAGAGCAGTGCAATGCTTTAATGGCAAGAACTCTCCTAGCACCTGTATTACTGGTTTTGGACTTCTTAGCTGTGAGATATAAGTCTTCTGTACAACAAATATAAAACTTCTAGAAATAGGTTGTCTTTCCTTGGCTGCTTTTCCCTGAACCCTTAGAAATGGCCCCTGCAAAGGCAGAAAACTATTGGCCTAGGTACATGGAAAAATGAGTGTCTTAACAGTTTACTTAGACCTTTCAGTGTATTGTAATATATTATCATTGGGGTGAGAACAGATACAAATCTAGATAGATTACATTAGATAGCTAAGCACTTTTAAAAAATTAATAATTTGCTTTATTTGGTAATGAACAGTTAATAATTACTTCATACTGAACATAGACCTTTCAAATGTGATTATATAGCTTAGATTGTGAAATCATATATTTAGATTTATACTTGGCAATTAGGAGCCTAAACATAGTTTAAATACGATGGCATTTATTTCCTTCATGTCTGTGTCACTTTGCAAGCTGAATGCACTGTATGTATCTTACTCTAGCTTGGTTTATCATACCCTGTTTTAACCACAGTGGGTCCAGCATTAGAATTTCAGATAGCAAAGCTCTCAAGGGCTGGGAAATTTCATATTCTGAAATGAAATGGACTGTATAGCTCCAATTCCTTTCCAGAAGTGACATGTATACACCAGTCTGGGGGGTTTGTATACTCTCAGTGCTGACCTTGCTCTGCTCCTGCTGGAGCAAAACCTTTTCTTAGAGAAGTTTTCAGGAATCCTATCCTCAGCTTATCTTACAGTGCATCCAGCATGCTGGGGAGGTCTTCTTTTGACACTAGCACTGTTCAGATTCTGTAGGAATGGGTAGAAAAGTATGGAAGCATTCTCCAAAGCAATGTATTACACTCTGCTACAGACTGGTAGGGGAACCCTGACATGGTACATGTCAGGTATATGCACAGCTAGACAATTTTTGCAGTGCTGCTTTGCTGTCATGGCCCCCAGGGCACCACCAGCATTGAGCATCCCTAACCAGACCCCTGTGGGTTCTCCCACCCTGCCCATGGCCCAGGACCCCATTTCAGTCCTCATCAGCTGAAGTGATGCCACAGCAATATCAGTCCTCAGCCCCCCACAGCCCTGCCCTGCTCAGCCATGGGTCCCATCGATCCAGGCATGTCCAAGCCCATCTCCATCCCCAAGGAGGTGACTCACAGTCAGAACCTGGCCATAGTGTCTGTCTGTCCCACTCCCTTGCTGGGGTACTTGCAATCAGGATGGGATGGCATTAGCCACAAGCATTTCACTTTCTGCTCTTGGTACAGGCTCAGCACCTACATGCAACGCATCTTCTGGTGTTTGTCTTCTCTACTTATCATTTGTTTTTATCAAAATGCTTATCAGCCCAGGAAGGTTTAGTGTCTTTCATAACTTGCCTGCTTGTTAAAGCTTAAGTTCTTCAGAATAGTCTCTTTGATTACTATTCTCTTCTTGAGATATTTAGTGCAGCTTGCAACATATTAGCCTATGGTTTTGGAGAAGCTAAATCACCAGCTAGAGTACATCTGATGGACTGGATGAGCAGGCTAAAAATAATCCCCAGTGTATTTTTGTTACTTTCTTTGGAGTAACATTAAAATGGAATTTGACCCATAGAGACAATTTCCCTGCATTTGCAGTAGCAATATTATCCTTTTAGCAAATCAATAATGAAAATATATGCTACTCATGCATGAGTTATCTCCATGGAGGCATTTGCCATGTAAGTCTTTACATTAAGATGACTTAGAAATGTAGTCCATATCAATAATTTATTTTTCACCATATGAGCCAGACCATCAGACCTTTTTATTCCAAGGCACTATTGCATTATCAACATACTCCACAGAAGTTGTCTTTGTTGACAAGTGAGACTGTTCCCTGGCCTTCATGTTGTATCATGGCTTATTGTCACAACATTGCCAAGAAGTATAGTTTGATCCTAGTGCAAATCGGACCTTCATTTCAGACAGAATTACTTAGAAGTAATGTGTTGTGTAAAGTTTCTCTGTGTCAGACAAACTGATTGAACATAGGAGTTCGTATAGCATAAATAAAGGCACATTTTGAATTGTGGAAATTTAAGGAGTTTCCCCAGCTTGCTTATTCAGCCCTCAGAGTTTAGTTCATTCTGCTCTTTATTATTGCAGAGAGTTCCTCCTGTGTATTCAGAACATCAGCTAGCAAATTTTACACAGATTCTTTTTGTGGTACACTTTCAGTAGGAGATAACACCTCAGCATCTTGACATAAACAACTTGTTTCAGTGTCACTTCAGTGTTCTTGATTTAAAATAGTTAAGATATGTGAGGGTGGGGAGCATGCAACATGCTGTGTCATAACCCATGTGTTCTTGAATGTTTTGTAAACCTCCAGTGTTACAACGACCCTGTGGTTCAGATTGATGCCTCGAGATGGTAGACTGAATAGACATGTACTCACATTTTGCAGCACTACTAGATCTGTTTCTCAGGGAGCCCTTGATACATTCTCACTTGATATATTTCATGAGGTTTTTCATGTTCAGTAGCGGTGTTTAAAGTGTCAGGTATAGTCCAACCTCCGCTTCTCTTTGTGGTCCCTAGGTAGAACTTCTCCAGTCAATCTCTCAGCATCAGGAGTTATATTCTCTGTAGTTTTCTGAGAAGCGGTATTGCAGGACATGTATGATGCCAACTATTAGCATAAGCCTGAGGCTGTAGAAACCACCAGCAATAGAGAATCATAGAATCCTAGAATTGTTTGGGTTGGCAGGGACCTTCAATACCATCTATTCCCAACCCCCCTGCTCTGGGCAGGGGCACCTCCCACCAGACCAGGCTGCTCCCAGCCCTGTCCAGCCTGGCCTTGGACACTGCCAGGGATGGGGCATCCACATCTGCTCTGGGCAGCCTGGGTCGGTGCCTTACCACCCTCACAGTAAGGCATTTCTTCCGGATATTTAATCTAACTCTGCACTCAGGCTGCTTCTCCACCAGTTTTAGCAGGTAGGTATGCCTTTTGCTGTCAATAGGTATCAATATTGATAGGTACTGATGCACATAGACAGCAAAATCAGCATTGAACCCCATAAGTATGGACACCTAACAACTGTTGGTATGGATAAGTGCCAATACCTACTGATATCAATCCATATCATCGCCAATTGATAGGTGTTAAAATTGCTAGGCATAGATTGTCTATTGATATCAAGAAGTATCAATACTGGAAGACATTGATGCTTATCAATATCAAATCTGATAGGTATTAGACACTATAATGATGCTTATCAGTATAGGTAGGTATTGATGCAAATAGGTGTCGCAGCACTATCAAAACTGGCCAGCTACAACAAGGCTTTTACCACCCCATACCAGGTTAACTTCAATAAGTAGCTCCCACACCTTGTTCTGGCACAGCCACTGACCCCCCACAAGGTTTCAACAGTTCATCTACTGTCTGGGCTGTTTCTTCATCATTTTCAGGCCAGTCCCTCTGCTTCTTGCCTCTCCTACCTCCAGGGTGCTCTCTCTCCTCCCTCTGCTTCTTCCAGGCCTCTCTTTACCCAGTGCTCCTCTTCCATCCCCTTAGAGCTATTTAACTACTCAGCAGGAACCAGCCACAGCTGCACCTTGTCTACATCGGCCAACCCACGGCCCCTGAAGCCAGCCCACAGCTGTATATTATCAGTCTTAATTAACCCAGCTTCATTCCTCTACAAATAGGTATCAATAATGGTAGGTGTAGATGCCTATCAACAAGTATCAATATTGATAGGTACTGACAGGTATCCATACCTATTGATATTGCTACCTATTGATAGATATCAAAATAGATAGGTATTGATACCTATCCATAGTTTACCATATCACAATGCCTATTGTGCTTAACAATGCCTGTAGGTATCGATACATATATATTGATGCCTACAAGTATTGATACCTATTGATACCTACTGATATCAAAAGGTGTTGATTCCTATGGAGGACTATAGGACTTGATAGGTTTCAATGCCTATCAAGATTTATATGTATTGATATCTATAATATGTAACTAAATGACTGTCTGTAGGCTTCTATCCTATTGATATGGAAAGGTATTAATGCCTACTAGTATTGATAGTTATTGATGCCTACAATGCCTCGTGATATTAAAACTGGTATAAAACCCAAGAGGTTAATTAGCCTATTGCTAAGTATTCATAGCTGTATTGATAGGTATCACTACCTATGGATATTGATAACTCTTGATAGATATCAAAATTGATAGATATGGATGGTTATAAATATTATAAGTTATCGATGACTATCCACATCAAAAATGGTATTAAACCCAGTATATAGATAGGTAGAGGTGCCTAGTGATGCCTATTGATAATTATATACAGCAAAAGGTAACAGTAGTTATCCAAATATGTAGCTGCTTATTCATATTCAAAATATAGATATTGGTATACATTAATATATATAATTTCCATGTGAGTAAGCATTGATAGCTACCAAATTATTATTAGTATTGATATCAACCTATCAATACCCATCAACAGCAATATGTATTGTGACTATCGATAAGTATCAATATTGATAAGTGTGATATATTGAGGTATTGAAATTGGGCATTCAAGAGGTATTCAAATTGTTAGTTAAGGGTAACTACCATTATTGATAGTTATCAATGCCTACCAGTATCAATATATATTGTTGTTGATAGATATTGATAAGCCTCAGTAGCTCTCTGGTTTGAATCTTCTTGATTAATATTGATATCAGAAGGTATTGATCTCAGTACTTATTAATTCCTATTGAGATCCAAGTCAATATCCAAAACAACAGGCAACCTGCCAATGCTGATAGGTATAAAAATTAATAGGTATTGATGCCTATTAATAGGTATGAATATCAAAAGTTATCAATTTGTATCAATATGTCTTATATCAATACCTATCAGGTATCCAAACCAATAGGAATTAAGGCCTATAAATGCATATTGATACAAAAAGGTCTCTATATTGGTAGGTAACAATGCCTATTGACAGAAAAAGGTACCACTGTTTATTGAGAGGTATCAATATTATTATCAGTGTCTAGACATAGGTATTAATATCCATAGGTATCAGTGCCCATTGATACAGGTATTGATAAGTACTGATGTCTATTAATACTGGTAGTTTTTGATGCCTGTCACTATTGAAAGCTATAGACGCTAATAGGTATCAATGCCTCTTAATGACTATCAAAATTGAAAGGTATAGTCATATGGAACTGTAAATTCCTATTGATATCCATAGTTGTCTTTGCCTGCTGATAATATTAGTTTGTATTATCAATAGGTATCTATGTCTATTGTTAATCAATATTGATAGGTATCAATGCCTGTCAACATCGGTTGGTATCAATGCCTGTCAATACTGGTAGATAACAATCTCTGTTGGTGTTTATTGATATCAGTATGTATCCATACATATTGACATGGATAATTTTTGATATCGGAAGACTTCAATATCTAAACTAGGTTTTGAAATGGGTTTTGATAGGTATCAGTGCCTATCCGTTGTAAGACATCAATCGGTATGGATACCTATTAATAGGTCTACCAGGCCTATTGATGCTTAATATTATCAATAGGCATTGATATTAACTCCTGTCAATAGACACTGATACCTATCAATAAGTACTTGTATCCATAGGCAGTACTAGGTATCAAGTCAATAGGTATTAATGCCTATTGATATCAATATGCAGATCAAAAAAGATCAGTGCCTACCAATCTGTCTGTATTGATCAATTTTAACATCTATGGATACAGATTGATACTGATGCCTATGGTGAGCTATTGATATATAGATAGCAATATGTATAACTACAAAAAGATGTATACAGATATCTTTATATATATAAATACTGATGTACACAGATATCAACATAGATATCAATATTGATAGATATAGATTGATGTGTATTTATATTGATATGCAGATGTATACAATATATAGATATATATAGGACAGAGCAGACAATACTCCCTGTCAACTCTTTTAGGTAGACTTGACACTGGGGAAAGAAGGAGGCAATTCTTTGCAATAACCAACATATGAGTTGCATTAAAAAGCTGTGTGTGGCCTCCAAGCAAGTAGAAAAGATATTACATTGTATCAGCTTTTGTGGCATTGAATTCCTGATGGCATATCTTGTCCTTCATGTCTGTGGGAAAAATTGTAAGCATTTACATTTCTGAGAGCCGTCTTGGGTTGTGGGAAGAAAACACAAAATCAAGGACAAAAGACCCAACTTCCCTTTCTCCCTCCTCTAAATTATGATATGATGGGACTCCACTGTCAAGTGATACATCACTGTATATGGACACACATGAACTCAGTTAAGGTCTTTCATGATATCTAGGTTACGGAAAATATTTCATTTTTTTGTAGTTGCAGGCCAGAACAAGCAAGTTAGCCAAATATTCAAAAACTGGGTGATTTCTAATTTTACAAAAGAAATGAATGTCTAAAGAGCACACAATGGCTTGCACCCTGATATCTCACGGAAATCAAATAGATCTGTGAGCACGTGACACTCACAAACATGAACTTAAAAAACAGCCTTGAGGGACTTGCTGTTTTTACCTGAGTTGGGGGTGGGGTGGCGGGCAGAGAAAAGCAATCTAGATAATTGTGTACATAGAAAAGGCCAAATCCTTCGGCCATAAACCAGGCACACACCCAATGATGTCAATGTGTTTGGCTTACAGGGGAAATAAAGCAACATTTTATTACACTTATTCTAAGTGAGAATCTTTGCTTGCCCAGAATGAGGGAAAAGTGCAAACAGGTGCTGGCTCAGTGGGAATGGAAACTCAAGAATAACAGCGGCTTTTCCTGAGGCTCATACGCATCCTGAAAGACTAGATTTCTGTCAGTGCCTTAATAAAGAATTATCTCCTACTCAATCCACCTAGGTCTGGGCTGGAGGCTATCTGCAGCAGCTTTGGACTGTGAGGCTGCTCAGCGCCGTTCCTCCGCCTCTGCCTTCCACTTGTGCACAAGCTGTTGCACAGGCAGCCCCCCTCAGTCGGGGAAGCGGGGGGCCACCCTCCACAGGCTCAGCTTGCGGGGGAAGAAAGGAGTCATTATTGACACATGCAAGTGATTTGAGAAGAGACTGTCTACCCCGACAGAAAAAGACTTAGTTGTCTGGTGAATCAGGAAATGTCAGACTTTCTGAAAGGTTAATGGGAGGCTTTAGAAACACATTAAATCTAATCTTACAGCATGAATGCTGATGACTTTATGTCAAGAACCTAGAAATAAGGAAGGGCGAGAGAGAATACTGTAGCAGAAAGTGAGTTTTGACTGGGAAGCCGGGAGAGTGCTGTATTGTAACATATTGTTGAATTTCTCCTTCCATACAGAGCTGGCGATCTGCCTGGTACTATATGCTAAAATAGGACACCACAAGACCATTTGAACCCAAAGCAACGCTCAGATTTTTTTATAGTTACTGAAGTTTAATTAAATGGGTGACCTGGTCAACTGTGGAAGTAAACAAAATTAATTTATTTCAGAGTTATCTACTCTAAATGGGCTGCGCAAAACTCTGGTCACTGCAGGGACTGGCAAGGGATTGTATAATGCTGTTAACATAACCTTTCCACTTCAGTCAGAATCATCCGTGCCTCTTCTGGTTTAGCTGAAGAATCATTAAATATGGAATTCATAAATAAACACACTTTACATGCAACCTTTCCCCCTGCCATTTTTCAATCTTACAGGCATTAACAGATGTAGAAGCAGAGGACATATGGGAACAAGCAATGGAAGTTTAGTTAGTTGGGTTTAGTTGTGTAATTGACACAGTTTCGTGCCATTAGCTTTTTAAGCAATATCTTCTGATGTCTCTTCAGGTTTGCATTTCATTTTTAGGTCATTAGTCTTTTGTTTGTGACTTTCTTTCATTGCCTTGCTGCTTTGGGGAGATTTGCCTTTGCTGGTCGTTAGCAGGTTTTTACAATGTGGGCACAATCGGTTAATCCTATAATAGAAACCTGCTGTGTGGCGAGTGCTATTTTTACTGTACGTACTGTATCTTGTAACACAAGGCAGTTTTAGAAGGGAATACAGCTGCTGTTAAATCTATACATCTCAAGGAGGGCCATGAATAGCTTCTCCCCTCGTAAAGATGTGTCCTGCTGTTCTATTATCCCAGCTCGGGCTCTGAGTAACACAGATCTTTAGCAAATCAATATCCTTACCTCTCCTTTTGGATTCTTTTTTTCTTCTCTCACTTGATTCTATTCA